>NW_011494459.1:1106622-1137253 GCF_000754665.1 Bison bison bison | reverse complement strand
GGATGGCATCACTGACTTGATGGATGTGAGTCTGGGTGAACTCCAGGAGTTGGTGATGGACAGGGAGGCCTGGCGTGCTGTGATTCATGAGGTCGCAAAGAGTCGGACACGACCAAGCGACTGAACTGAACTCCAAATTCATCTTTTGTGTTCTATTGTGTCATGTATGGCTTTAAATCACTTTGAGTGAGGTAATTCCATGGAATGCTAGATAATAATAGATAACCCATTTAGAATTCAGTTGTGCTCAGAGGCTTACCATAGTTGAAAACTTGATGATGAAAACATCTGGATTCCTTATCACAGTAAAGTTTGTGCTCTCATGTTTTGCCTACACATTTAGAATTTAGCTCAGTGTTCAATCTGCACCATCATAGGGAGGTAGATTCTGGGAAACTGCTCCCCATTTCCATTGAAAGTGAAAGTCATTCAGTCCTGTCTGACTCTTTGCAGCCCCATGGACTGTAGCCTGCCAGGCTCCTCTGTCCATGGAGTTCTCCAGGGCAAAATACTTGGATGGGTAGCTATTACCTTCTCTAGGAGATCTTCCCAACCCAGGGATTGAACCCAGGTCTCCTACATTGCAGGCCGATTCTTTACCATCGGGGCCACCAGGGAAGCCCAAGAATACTGAAGTGGGTAGCCTATCCCTTCTCCAGAGGATGTTTCCAACCCAGGAATCGAACCAAGGTCTCCTGCATTGCAGGCAGATTCTTTACCAGCTGAGCTTGTAGCCCCATCAGCTATATTGTTGATAATTCTTATTGAATTTGGATCATTAGTGACTCAAGTTAATTTCATTAGTATCTCTTTGGATATCTTAGTGGCAGGTGACAGTACTCTCGTTTCTGCTTCCAAAATCCTTTGTAATGATACATATGATGAAATTTATTTATAACCACTGAGCTTTTAGTCATATGAATTTTGAGATGTGCATTATATTTCAGTACAAATCAATTTTGCTGATATGTCTTATAAAGCATGTTTTGATGGATTGGAATGAATAACTAAAAGAAGATAAAATCATTTTAAAGAAGAAATCTTAGTATCAGATTTGACAGACAGTGTGGCCAGTGCAAGTATTAGGTGCCTTACCCAAGATTCAGAGATGGAAAAGGCTTAGAAAATCAAGAGCTCTTTCATATGTTCATGGAAAAGCCCCTGGGGCAACATCCTAGACAGATACAGTTATATATAGTCATTGTTTATCCCACTTATTATGGTCACTCATTTTCGTCTCAGAAATATCATTTGGTTCTGAGTACTATCCTATACTCTGCTCGAAGTGTTACCTAAAAATGGTAGAAGATGCAGCTTTCTCAATCCAAAAGAATTCCAACATGGAAAACTCCTGTGATTCCAAGGATTCAGATAACCAACTGAAGAGACTGCAAAAAATGAAGGTTAATAGTTGTTTTACTAAAAATTTGATGAGGTCATAATCAGGACAGAAAAGGTTTCTACATCTAGGAAGATACTGGAACATTGGTCTTTGTTGCTAACTCTGCAGTGCATGCCTTGATTTATATTTCTTTAGCCTAAGTGCATGTTGCAGATGAAAGAATTGGATGCCAGTGAATCCAAGGTGGTGAACGGACCAACTAGAAGGAGAAAATATTAAAACATAAGCTATCTAGCTGTAACAGAAATCAACTTCTGGTAGCTGCAAAATGCACCGCAAAACAGTTGGCAGGAAACTGCTTGAAGGCCCAGAGCTATGGAAAATCCGTGAGAGGATCTGGTTCTAAACTAAAGAATTCCCAGTGAAAGTTAGGTAATGATTGATCTGAGTACTTTCTGCATTGCCTTGTTGTTGCCTGTTTATGTCTCTGTACCCTACTCTGCGCCCTGTGTTCTGAGTGTGGTTGTTTCTATGTTGTGGGAGGCGGGAGTCTTATCTTGGGGCAAATGGCCTGCCAGGTGGTGGGTGTTCATTAAATGTTTGGCCATTAGTGAATGAAGGGTGTTCAGTTATGCTCCAGTGACTATGCTCCAATGCAACAGTCTGCCCATTGCATTTTAAACCTATGATGTTTACTGTGGTGTGATGGAGTTGGCGAGAGGGAAGAAAGTGGCTACAGGTTCCTAGAACCTTTTTAAGACAGGGAAGTGGCCTTATTTTCAAACTACATTGCTCATGCCAGCCATCCAAATTCTCATGTGTCCTAGGAGCATATGTCTGATGAGAATTTCTGTTGTAAGGCGCCTCTGTTGCTGGTGGAATACTGTTTTTCTGTACCAAAGTTAAAAAAAAGTCTGAGAATTACCATAGAAAACAGCATATAACTTACTGAGTTATATGAGTTGATTTCTATCATAAATTAGAAGTTAATGCATAGGCTAGTAGTTCTAATAATAATGACTGTTTTAATATATATATTTCATAGAAAACCATGGCATACATTTCCTTTTGGTTAGGTAAGCCTGTGGAACATGCAGACATAGCTGGGGTTCCTCCATTCATAGGTCTCAGTACATGCAAATTACAGAGTCCTTAGGGGAAATATACAGTGTGTTACAATGACTTTGCACACCCACAAATCTCTAGTAGTCACCGAGTTAACAATGCTAAAGTAATATTAAAGATAAAGTCTATGTTTTCCTGGATTTCCAATAAATCCCACCATGTACATCACATCTGGAAACAGTATGTTATAACCCTCCTTCCTTTGGCCATGGTGGCTTTGGCACCATAGTTACTGCAGTGACACTGGGGAATATTGTTGACAAAAGAAATAGAAGCTTATGAATGTTGTTTAAATTTAAAAACCTAAGCAATATAGAGACTTAAAGGTCTAAATATCAAAAGTTGTAGGGATGGTTTCAGTTCAGTCGCTCAGTCATGTCTGACTCTTTGCGACCCCATGAACTGCAGCACGCCAGACCTCCCTATCCATCACCAACTCCCAGAGTTTACCCAAAATCGTGTCCATTCTGTCGGTGATACCGTCCAACCATCTTATCTTCTGTCATCCCCTTTTCCTCCTGCTCTCAATCTTTCCCAGCATCAGGGTCTTTTCCAATGAGTCAGCTCTTCGCATCGGGTAGCCAAAGTATTGGAGCTTCAGCTTCAACATCAGTCCTTCCAATGAACACCCAGGACTGATTTCCTTTAGGATGGACTGGTTGGATCTCCTTGCATCCCAAGGGACTCTCAAGAGTCTTCTCCAACAGCACAGTTAAAAAGCATCAATTTGGGGATGGTTTAAATGAGCTAAATTCTCCTTTATTAAAGTAGGAAGTCAAAAGACAATGTCTAGTTTGATATTATAAGCATTCTTGAGATATTATTTAGAGATGTGGAAGTGACAGAGAGGAAAAGAACAAATATAAAAATGTTAGTCATGACACTAAATGAGGAAATGAATGTATAAGAAGGTGAGGAAGAAAAGAGCTGTTTTTTAATATAAATCTACCTGAACTGTTTAACATGTAAGTATGTACATGTATTATTTTCATATTATAACATTGAAAAAGAGGTGGTATAAGCCTTGGCCTAACATATCAAATTGATTCAAAATTTTAAATATTTTTATTACAAGTTAATACAGATTCATTAACAATTTGAGAAATACAGAAGAACATAAATTAAAACCAGTGATCCAGCCACTCAGAGGCAATTGCTACTAGCAGTGTGGTGTCTATTCCTAGCTATTCTACCCCTCCCACACAGGTTACTTAATAAAATGGAATTGGAGTAATTACTGATCATTTATGATGATAACTTCTTCATGATAATACATATCATCATCAGTTCAGTTCAGTTGCTCAGTCATGTCCGGCTCTTTGCAACCCCATGAATCACAGCACGCCAGGCCTCCCTGTCCATCACCAACTCCTGGAGTTCACTCAAACTCACGTCCATCGAGTCAGTGATGCCATCCAGCCATCTCATCCTCTGTCGTCCCCTTCTCCTCCTTTCCCCAATCCCTCCAAGCATCAGAGTCTTTTCCAATGAGTCAACTCTTCGCATGAGGTGGCCAGAGTACTGGAGTTTCAGCTTTAGCATCATTCCTTCCAAAGAACACCCAGGGCTGATCTCCTTTAGAATGGACTGGTTGGATCTCCTTGCAGTCCAAGGGACTCTCAGGAGTCTTCTCTACCACCACAGTTCAAAAGCATCAATTCTTCGGTGCTCAGCTGTCTTCACAGTCCGACTCTCACATCCATACATGACCACAGGAAAAACCATAGCCTTGACTAGATGGACCTTTGTTGGCAAAGTAATGTCTCTGCTTTTGAATATGCTATCTAGGTTGGTCATAACTTTCCTTCCAAGGAGTAAGCGTCTTTTAATTTCATGGCTGCAGTCACCATCTGCAGTGATTTGAGAGCCGCCCCAAATAAAGTCTGACACTGTTTCCACTGTTTCCCCATCTATCTGCCATGAAGTGATGGGACTGGCTGCCATGATCTTCGTTTTCTGAATGTTGAGCTTTAAGCCAACTTTTTCACTCTCCACTTTCACTTTCATCAAGAGGCTTTTGAGTTCCTCTTCACTTTCTGCCATTAGGGTGGTGTTATCTGCATATCTGAGGTTATTGATATTTCTCCCGGCAATCTTGATTCCTGCTTGTGCTTCTTCCAGCCCAGCGTTTCTCATGATGTACTCTGCATAGAAGTTAAGTAAGCAGGGTGACAATATGTAGCCTTGATGTACTCCTTTTCCTATTTGGAACCAGTCTGTTGTTCCATGTCCAGTTCTAACTGTTTCTTCCTGACCTGCATATAGGTTTCTCAAGAGGCAGGTCAGGTGGTCTGGTATTCCCATCTCTTTCAGAGTTTTCCACAGTTTATTGTGATCCACACAGTCAAAGGCTTTGTCATAGTCAATAAAGCAGAAATAGATGTTTTTCTGGAACTCTCTTGCTTTTTCCATGATCCAGCAGATGTTGGCTATGGTAACTAATATTTTTGTTATGACAGGTATCCTCTTTAGTGGTTTATATATAATAATTCCTTTTATTTCCCCAGCAGCCTGTGAAGTAGGTATTTTTGCACTCTCCATGTTAGGGAGGAGGTAACCAAAACCCAGAGTGTTAGGAATTTAAGATGCATCACTAGTAGGTGGCAGACTCTGTAAATAAACCCTGGAAATGAGTCTTTTATCACAATAAAAGATTGTCAACCAAATTTTGATTGAATATATTGTACCTTATGGGCTTCCCTGATGGCTCAACAAGTAAAGAATCCACCTGCCTGCACAGGAGACACAGGAGACACAAGTTCAATCCCTGGGTCAGGAAGATCCTCTAGAGTAGGAAGTGGCAACCCACTCCAGTATTCTTGCCTGGAAAATTCCTTGGACAGAGGAGCCTGATGGGTTACAGTCCATGGTGTCACAAAAGAGTCAGACATTACTGAATACGGAGCACAATTCTATCTTGTGAAATGGAAATTATATGTTAAAATATATTTGGTCCTTTAAAATTCCTTTAGGTATCTATTCAGTATTCAGAGTGTAATGTAGACTCTAGTTGTATGTATGTGTGTGTGTGTGTGTGTGTGTGCGTGTGTGCTTAGTCACTCAGTCCTGTCCGACTCTGCGACCCCATGGACTGTAGCCCACCAGGCTCCTCTGTTCATGGGGCTTCTCCAGGCAGTTCTACTGGGTTGCCATCCCCTCCTCCAGGGGATCTTGCCAACCCAGGGAGGGAACCCAGGTGCCCCGCATTACAGGCGGATTCTTTACCAACTCAGCCACCAGGGAAGCCCCTAGTTATCAGGGAGGACTCTAGTTGTCGGTTCCTAATGCTTCTGTTTTAAACTGTTAGAAGTGTAATGTGTTTTTTGAAATACAGTTTAGAAAATTAGAACAGTTTTTTTTTTAATTCTACAAAACAATTGATAATACAAAGAATTCTTTTTTATGTCCAACAAGTTCCCCTGTTTTAAATTTCTTGTATTAATAAGGCTTATTTATTACAACTAAAGAGTCACTGTTGATTCATCATTAATAACGGAAGTCTGACTGTTCAGATTTCCTTAGGTTTTACCTACTGCCCTTCTTCAATTCCAGAATCCCATTTAGGGGACCACTTAGACGCCTCTTGCATGTGAGTGTTTTTCAGACTTTTCTTGTTTTTGTTCTTGTTGACAGTTTTGAGGTGTTTGGGCCAGGTATACTGAAGGCTGACTCCTGCTGGAATTTGATGTTTTATCCTGCATAGACGCGCCTTAGTGTACATGTAATGTGATATCCCATTGGTAATATTGATCAGATCACCTGGCTGAGGTAGTGTCTATCAGATTTCTCCCATGTAAAGGAAGTCCTTTTCCCTTTCCGTCCTCTGCCAGTCACTTTGCATTCCTAACTCAAGGAAGGGGAGGGGGGAGCATTATTTTGTATCCTTTTTGAAGCTGTTGTATCTATATAAATTATTTGGAATTGTTTTGAATGAGAGATTTGCTCTTTGTCCTCTGTTTACTCATTTATTCATTCCGTCCTTTATTAGTATGGACACATGGATAATTATTTCATACTTTGGGTTATAATCCCTTACTGCTTGCTTTATTTTCTTGCCCAAATTTCTTTAGTTTTGGTCAGAGGTGTTCCTGTGCCTGTATGACATATTCCTGGTTTTTTTTTTTTTTTTTTATCACGCACTTTCTAGCACTACAAGATGCCCCAAGCTCATCTTTTACTTTCCCCATTGAAGTACTAGCTCTGTGTCCATGCTGCCCCCACAGCGCCTGGTTCCTTTTATTGGAGAGTGGTGTCAAAAACCAAGAGTGGTAGGTATGCTCATTGCTTTTGGGGTATCCTTGTTTTTAAGCCCTCTCAGCTGACTGAGCAGTAAACATACTAAATATATTCACCCAACAGTGTTTCTGTGTGTCACTATCTGTATCTGTATGAGGCTTTATATAGGTTATTTGATGTCTCCAGCTCAATTTCCTTACCACATGGATAATGTAAAAGGATAAAGGGTATACCTATAAGGTGTAAGGATAAGGGAGTAGCCTCTTTCCCTTATGTGTAACTTCCCTTCTCTACATATAAGGAGTCTGGTTCAAACCATCCACCATCCATTTACTTTGTCATTCTATAGCAGTTTACATGGATAGCAGGAACAGAATTGTTACCCTGGATCCTTGTGGACAACAGCATCAGCTAGATGAGGATGCTTCAGAGCAGTTTATTTCCCTTCAGTCTTGCAGACTCCTTCCTGAAGTTCATTAGTTCATGCCTCTCTACCCCACCACCTTCAGTGAGAGTGTGTCATACATTTGTAAGGCAGTTAGATTGCTTTGTCACTGTCTGCATCCCGTCCTTGAATTCCCTGATCTCTTACATGACTTTTTGAATCTCCATACATCAGGCTTCACTCTTTTACTGTAAAGTTTAGTGGGTTTTAGAAAACATGTAGTATCATGTATCCACCATTAGTTTCATACAGAATACTTTCGCTGCTCTAGAATATCTCCTATACTTATTCAGCCCTTTCTTCCCCTCCCTCAAAATCCCTGGCAACCACTGGTCTTTTTACATGCCTTTAGTTTTGCCTTTCCCGAATGTCATATGTTTAGAATCGTATAATGTGTAACCTTTTCAGTTTGACTTCCTTGGTTTAACAATTGGCATTTAAGATTCATTGATGTCTTTCCATAGCATGATAGCTCATTTCCTTTCATTGTTGAATATTTTCTTCTGTAGTCGTACTGCAGTTTATCTGGTCACTTAAGAAATCTCGGCTCCTTCCAGTTTTGATAATGAATAAAGCTACTATAAACATTCACATACTGGCTTCTCCCCCACCCTGCCTAGATTTACTGAGATATAAGTGACATGTATTATTGTGATGTGCATACCTATTTATGTATTTATTTAATGTATGTAATGTGATGATTTGGACATGTTTTCAAATTAGCTGGGTAAATACCTCAGGGTATAATTGCTGGATACTATGATAAGATTATATTTAGCTGCCAAATTGTCTTTCATAGTGACTGTACTCTTTTACATTCCCATCAGCAATCAATGAGAGGTAAGTTGTGTTGTATCCTTGGCAGCAATTTGTATTGTCAGGTTTGTTATTATTTTTTAGCCATTTTAGTAGATGGATAGTGGCATCATTGTTTTTGTGTGTAAATGTATTATCTAAAAGAAACCATGACTTTTACTGGAAATAGCATCTAGAAGTCCATAGAAATCCCTGAATTAGAATCTTTGCAAATCTTACTCCAGAAAGTGTGGAAACTTTGAAAATGTGAAGAGCTCATGTGAAGCCTCGGAATGAATGCCAGAAGTTAAAATTTAGTAAGACTTTTTTTTTTTAAACTTATTAGAGCAGGAAAAAAAATGAGTGAAAAAAGAAAAAATGTCACAGTATGACAAGACCACATATAGGGAAGTGTGGACACTGGCAGTTAAACATTGAATTCTAGGAGGAGTGGTATAAAATTTTATGAGTCATGGGATCTTCCTTTGAAATAGAGAAAGGCTATAGAATAGAAATAAGTTCATCTCCCATTGGAATGGTACTGGGCAATGACAGCTTGAAAACCCCTGGAAAATGAGCGAAGTCACACAAAGCAGAAAAAGGGTTAATTTTTTCTTCTTCTTTTTTTTTAAACTAGAGCAAAATTTTGCTTATTCTTAAATTAATTTTTTGGAGTATAGTTGCCTTACAGTTTGTGTTCTTTCTTTGTTGTTCAGTCACTAAGTCGTGTCTGACTCTGTGACCCCATGGACTGGAGCAAAGCAGGTTTCCCTGTCCTCCACTATCTCCAGAGTTTGCTCAGATTCATGTCCATTGAGTCGGTGATGCTATCTAACCATCAACCCCAGGAACAGTTAGTTTCTACTGCACAGCAAAATGAATCAGCCGTACGTATGCATTTGCATATACGTATACACTCCCTTTTGGACTTGCTTCCCATTCAGATCACTGCAGAGCATTAAGTAGAGTTCCCTGGGCTGTACAGTATGTTCTCATTAGTTATCTATTTTATGCATAGTATCAATAGCGTACATGTGTCAATCCCAGTCTCCCAATTCATCCCAAGGAAAAGGGTTAATATCTTTAATATTCACTAGCCTTCAGTTGATGGCATTTTTCTCTTACTCCCATTTATGGCATCACCAGTAATCCTATTGAGTCCCCCTCTCTGAAATATCCGTAAGTCCCCTAGTTTATGTCATCCAGTCATTACGGAATGGTGGTACAGCCTATCTACTCAATCTTGACCCCTTCAGATCCATTTTCCTCAATGGAACCAAAAGAATCTTTCAAAAACATGAAGTTGAATTCCTCAACAGCTCTATTTCCCGTGAATGTTGAAACCTCTTAATTGGATGAAAAGCCTTATATGAACTCATCCATTCTTAATAAACCTTTTATACATCAAGATACCCTCTTCCTCATTTTTTAGTCCAGGTCTCTGCTGTTTGGGGTTTCAGGGGAAATCTAGGCCACTAGACGGTAAGTTTTTGAGAGCAAAGACTGATTTTATTATATAGCCGTTCATACAAAGGACTCAAAGGTTATTGGTTGAATGAATACAACGACGTACAATGAATAAAATGATGTTTATTATAATGCAGTTCATACTAAAAAGTAAAATTATCTGAATGGCTAAAGTAGAAAATCATTAAATAAATTAGGTAGAACCATATAATGAATTGGTATGTGCTATTAAAATTGTGTTTGGCTTATGTTCAGCCTGGTAAAGAACATGCATTGTAGAAAATAATGAATAAAGCTGTGTATATAGTATATTTCTAATATCAGACACGTATGGATATAAAGATGAATTTGGAAAAACTATCAGGACATTAATACACTAATATGTTTTGAGTGTCAGGATTATTTTCATTTCTATGCCTTTCCTATATTTTCCAAATATTCTATAATCAATTGTGATATTGCTTATTTTTTTTCAAAATTCATTATAAAATGTATTTTTGTATTCTGTAGAAAACAAACTCATGGTTACCAAAGGGGGAAAATGGCAGGGAGGAAATTAAGTTTGGAATTAATCTACCCACACTCCTATATATAAAATATATAAAGTAGATAACCAACAAAGGCCTGCTGTTCAGCACAGGGAGATATACTCAATATTTTATAACATATAAGGGAAAATAATCTGAAAAACAATATGTATTTTTAGTATATAAGAGATTATATATAGATAGAAAGCTGAATCACTTACTGTACATCTGAAACTAACACAACATTGCAAATCAACTATTTGTCAATTTAAAAATATACTTTTGTTATTTAGACCACTATATTCAACTCAGAAGAACCAATTATTGTTTAGTGTTTTGGCTTCATAGGATTCCTTTTACCTTTGACAAAAGAAAAATGCCAGCTTTATGTTCATGCACTTAAAAGTTCTAATTCTAAATAATAAATATAGCCCAGGGTATAGAAGCAGATACAAAAACCAAAAGAACGAAAACACACACACAAAGGCATTTGCTGTCTATAGAGATTCCCCAATTAGATATCTGGAATGCTCTAGCCATTCTCATTTCAAAGCTGATAAATACAGTGTTCCCCACCCCCACCCCCCAGCAGCATTGCAAAAAATGGAAACGATGATTGTTGAATTATCATAGGTAAGAAAAAGCCAGTGCTGACTTTACACATCTCTGTGCCTCCTCAAATTAGGTCATTCACAATTGAGCAGAAGCCCAGTTTCCCTTATTAAACATGGAGCCAAATTAGATGTGAGTTAAAAGAGATTCAAAAGCAACTGTATCATCAGTTTAGTGTTTTGTACTTAGTAAATGCAGCTATCACTGTAACTCGCCCTAGGTGAGTAAGAGTTTGCTCATTATTGCATTTGTTCTGTATTGGCTCAGAAAATAAAACCACTGTGCGAACTTACACAAAAGCTCTGTGTTTAACTGGTACCTATCAGCTATTAAGACATTTTTGCCAGTGTGCTATTTAACTCTGGGAACAACAACAACAAAAGAATGTGTTCGTTTTGGAAGATAAAATTGTAAAAGATAATTGTGGAAGAACACCCCCTGAAAGTGTTGAAACCATATATTATTCCTGTGGGAAATTAGCTTCTTAAATACCTTCTTTCTTTGAGCCCTGGTGGATGCAATGAACACCCTCCTGAAGAATAGTCAGGAAACACTGTCTGCAGGTCCTCATTAGATAATTAGCATGCTACAAGAGTCAACAGCGGTTCTTTCTACAAGTCCTGAAAGTACAAGAAGGGAATTATGAAATGTGTTTTATGATTCATAAATATTTTAAACTGTATACTACTGTATCTTTGGACTTTAAATATAATACTCAATTTTAAAGGAAAATCATCAGATTTCCCTTTAGCTGGTTATGACTGTTACTCTCCTGAAAGATACTGTTGCTGCCTGATTATCTCAGTTGATTCCATTTTTATTGATCAGTGTTTCATATATTGAAGAAGAGTCAAATGAAAATAGTTATAATGTCTTTTCTAGCAAACTGAAGGATAAGCCACTTTCTCCCAGTGTACAAGGTATCCAGCGGAGTATCAGGACCACAGCAAGTGTCCAAAGGATGGATGAATAAGTTAAGGAATTTATGCTGGTCAGTTTATCCTTGTCAATTCTGCTGATTGGATCATCAGTCTCAGTACCATCCTTTAATATGTATGATGTGATTCTGTGACTGCAATACTGACTGTATTATATCTATATAGAAATTTGAAGTGTGTGTCTCCAGATATTTATGTCATTAAGCATTCTGAGTCCCACAGACAGTATTAATATTCAGTGCTGGAGGCCCAGCTGTATATGCCTTGATGCCATACCATACTGAGTCATCTTCGTCTTCAGCTCTTCTCAAGAGTTTTAAATAGGCTAATAGTTGGCTACATGCTAAGTCTTTCAGTTGTGTCTGACTCTTTGCAACTCTATGGCCTGTAGCCCGCCAGGCTCCTCCCGGGGATCTTCCTGACCCAGAGTTTGAACACCTCTCATAGGTCTCCTACATTGGCAGGCGGGTTCTTTACCACGAATGCCACCTGGGAAGCCCAGTTGGCTACATAGGGAAAGCCAAAACTGATATATTCTGTGATGTGAGTAGTAATTTGAAGGTTTAAGTTCCATTCAGCAATATTTACTCAACATCCATAGTGTATCAGGCCTTTTCATGTACTTTATTTCATTCAGTTGTGTCAGTGACCCATGAAGTTAATGCATTGTCGCTTACATTTTGAGGACAGTATTATTGAAGTTAAGATAAATTAATTCAGTTGACATAGTAAATAGCTGAGTAGACAACCAATCTAAGATTCTGTAGTATCCAACTCTATTACTCTAGTCTGTTGCTCCCTGAAATAATTTTAGAGGGAGTTTGGTTTATTAAAAAAATCTGTGCATTGTTTTGACACAAATCTGAATCCCTGCTTCATGTTTTGTTTGTTCTATGACTTTGAGTAAATTACATACATTTTCCCAGCTCATTTTCTTTTTTTTAAATTTATCTTAGTGAAGTATAGTTGATTTACAATGTTATGTTAGTTTCTGGGGTACAACCAAGTAATTCAGTAATATCTATTTTTTCTTAATATTCTTTTCTGTTATAGTTTATTACAGGAGACTGAAAATAGTTCTCTGTGTTATACAGTAAGACCTTTTTAATCCATTCTGTATATAATAGCTTGTGGCTGCCAGTCCCAAACCCCCAATCTATCCCTTTCCCACCCCTCCCCCTTAGCAACCATAAGTCTATTCTCTGTGTCTATGAATGTGTGTCTGTTTCATAGATAAGTTCATTTGTATCATATTTTGTATCCCACCTATAAGTGATATCCTAGAATATTTACCATTCTCTTTCTGATGTACTACACTTAGTAGGATAGCCTCTAGTCCATCTGCATCGCTGCAAATGACAGCATTTCATTCATTTGTATTGCTGAGTAGTAGTCCATTGTCTCTGTATATCACATCTTCTTTATCCATTCATCTGTCAATGGACACTTAGGTTTCTGCCATGTCCTGGCTATTGCACGTAGTGCCACAGTGGGCACAGGGGTGCATGTATCTTTTTGAGTTATATTTTCCAGATATATGCCCAGGAGTGGGATTGTCCAGCTTATTTTCTACATCTGCCAACCATACTTTGTTTGACATAATTTAGATGTCACATAAATAATATTTTTTTACTATCTATACTGTTAAAACATTGTTTTATTATAAAGTATTATTAACACATGCAGTATTAAACCATCCCTTCTTTATCTGAGTGGAGATTTGTACAGAGAAAGGGAAGATATTTCACAGTATACGTACAGTAACATCTCATATTTTCTCCCATTAAATTATACACAAATGTCTTAAAATTGCCTGAAAGAAAATAAGTGCATTGAAAATAATGTCACTTCAAAGGGGAAGTAGAAGTGCATAAAAATCAATGTTGCATAATTAAACATTTTGAAAACACCTATACATCTCAAAAGTGGAGGGAAAGCAGTAAGAGTGAAAAAATGAACTCTAAGCCATGAAATTCTGCCACAAAACAGACATCTAAACAAGCAAAGATCCAGATCTATCAATTCAATTCAGCTGCTCAGTCATGTCCAAATCTTTGCGAACCCATGGACTGCAGCACGCCAGGCTTCCCTGTCCATCACCAACTCCCAGGGCCTACTCATGTCCATCGAGTCGGTGATGCCATCCAACCAGCTCATCCTCTGTCGTCCCCTTGTCCTCCCAACTTCAATCTTTCCCACCATCAGGGTCTTTTCCAATGAGCTGGTTCTTTGCATCATGTGGCCAAAATATTGGAGTTTCAGCGTCAGCATCAGTTCTTCCAATGAATATTCAGGACTGGTTTCCTTTAGGATGGATTGGTTGGATCTCCTTGCAGTCCAAGGGACTCTCAAAAGTCTTCTCCAACACCACAGTTCAAAAGCATCAATTTCTCACTGCTCAGCTTTCTTTATAGTCCAACACTCACATCCATATATGACTCCTGGAAATACCATAACCTTGACTAGATGGACCTTTTTTGGCAAAGTAATCTCTTCTTTTCAATCTGCTGTCTAGGTTGGTCATAACTTTTATTCCAAGGAGCAAGCGTCTTTTAATTTCATGGCTGCAGTCACCATCTGCAGTGATTATCAGATCAGATCAGTCGCTCAGTTGTGTCCGACTCTTTGCGACCCCATGAATCTCAGCACGCCAGGCCTCCCTGTCCATCACCAACTCCCGGAGTTCACTGAGACTCACGTCCATCGAGTCAGTGATGCCATCCAGCCATCTCATCCTCTGTTGTCCCCTTCTCCTCCTGCCCCCAATCCCTCCCAGCATCAGAGTCTTTTCCAATGAGTCAACTCCTTGCATGAGGTGGCCAGAGTACTGGAGTTTCAGCTTTAGCATTATTCCTTCCAAAGAAATCCCAGGGCTGATTATGGAGCCCCCCCAAAATAAAGTCTGTCACTGTTTCCACTGTTTCTCTCTCCTTCTATTTGCCATGAAGAGATGGGACCAGATGCCATGATCTTTGTTTTCTGAAGTAGAAGACAAAGTCCTGACACAATTGGAAAATGTAGGGAAACTCGTTAAAAAGATGAAGTAGGTGACAGATCATGTAGGACCCAAAGGAAAAGGTACAGAAGTCCAAACTGGGTCTACTAGTTTCCGAAGTGAGAGAAAGTATGTCATATACTAAATTGCTGCTGCTGCTGCTAAGTCACTTCAGTCGTGTCCGACTCTGTGCGACCCCAGAGACGGCAGCCCACCAGGCTCTCCCGTCCCTGGGATTCTCCAGGCAAGAACACTGGAGTGGGTTGCCATTTCCTTCTCCAATGCATGAAAGTGAAAAGTGAAAGTGAAGTCGCTCAGTTGTGTCTGACTCTTGGCAACCCCATGGACTGCAGCCTTCCAGGCTCCTCCATCCATGGGATTTTCCAGGCAAGAGTAATGGAGTGGGTTGCCATTGCCTTCTCTGACTAAATTGCTATGTATTTCCAAAGAAGAGGCAGGAATTGAGTTTTCAATTTGAAAGACATTATAGACTCTCAAGAAAAGATGAAAAACACAAACTAATATAAAGAGAATTATTTGTAAAGTTTATATGCATTAGGCAAAGATTGATGTATGGTATAAATTGAAAACTGTGCATTGTGTATAAATCAGCTCTTTTGGAAGTTTCCTTATTAATTGCAGGTCTTTATATATATATACACACACACATGCATGCATAAATATGTATATATATGCATACATAATACATAAAAATTTATGCATATGTGAATGTCACTGAAGGATATATACTTGTGTAAATAAGTTGCATATATACATACACACATTTATATGTTTATGACATTATTGTATTGACATAAATTGAAGTTAAAGAAATGAAAAATTCACTTAAATGTTTCTTCACAGATTCAGGATCATGTTCTTTTCTGAATGGAGGACTGTGGTATTACTGTGGAAATGCATGAATTATGACAGTTAGTGATCAAGACAACTTATATAAAGATACCATTTATTATGTATACATTGAAGGGAACAAATGCAATATGTAAACAAACAAAGCAAAACTCTACTTTTGCAGTATCTTAATAAAGGTTGATGCTTAATAGTAGGTCAGTCATGTTAAAAGGGAAAAAGAAATGAAAATTCAACATGTTGTTGTTAGAGACTGAATGTGTCCTCCCCAAATCCATATGTTGAACTCCCCCAACCCCCAACTAATGTGATGGTAGTGAGAGGTTTGAGGTGGTGATTAGGATTAGATGAAGTCATAAGGTCTCTTATAAGGATTAATGCTTTTATAATAGTCACCAGAGAGCTTGCTCCATTCTGCTCTCTGCCTTGTTTGGATTCAAGAAGATGGCCATCTATGAGCCAAGAGGTGTGGTCTTACCAGACAGCAGATCTTTTGGGACCTTGATCTTGGACTTCCAGCCTCCAGAACTGTATCAAATAAATGTTTGTTGAAAGTCACTCTATCTTTTAGTTGCAGTAACCTGAAATGAATCACCAAAAGGGGTTTGATAATGGCATAAAACAAGCAAATTTCTGCATGATCATGTGGTAAATTAGAAGAGCTGTTATCTGTCATTATTATAATTATTAGCTATTATTTATGCAAGAAAGAAAGATGACTCATTCATAATAGTGACTAAAATATGTAGTAAGTGGTAAAAACTTTAGTCCAGTAGGATATAAGATCTGCCTAAAGAAAACTAAGAATTTTTATTTTAAAATATGTGTAATCTTTTTTTTTTTCACTCAGTAATATTTTTTGGTCATCTACACCATTTTGCACCCACATATACTGAGCTCCTATTATGTGCCTTGAAGAAAAGGTAGAATATAGTGCTCAGGAAATATCTCTTGACTGTATCAGTGGAAGCTCTGAATTGAGACCCATCTCTAATGGATGCTATTTCTGCTCCATCTTTGAAGTTTGTCCATCTTTGAATTCCTTAGAACACATTTACGTTTAGCACAGTTTTCAATAACTAGTTATTATAGTTGCTACTGCATCATCCTACTTAATAATAATGATAAAAATTTGCATGTACCTCTTAGGAAAGTGATGCAAAATAGAGATTTCACATATTTAAATTTTAAATAGTTGTGTTGACACCAAAGCTCCTTTATTAGAGAGAAATTGCATCTTTACTGTTCATGTAATCAACTTGAAATGTGCAATGATAGTTTCAATGTGTATGGTGTGAAGTTCCTCAGGGAACAATGATGAAATATAAAATGCACCAGGGGAAGCTAATGAACTTAGATTTGAATGAAGCTGTTAATATCTTAATGGTTTCTCAATGGTTTAGCAGTATATTGGTTTAAAAAAAATTTTTTTGAGGATAAGATTGTTTTTCTATGGTAATGAATATTTAAAGTATAAGCCAGCTTGAAAATATATTGTCCACTTTCTTGAGAGTATCTATTATAAATTGAAGACAACTTCTGTTGAATTTTATGGAAGAGAAGTATTTTTAAAATTTGATCTCTTCCTCTGAGTTTTTCTTGAAACTCCTATATTTAAATGTACATAACTCCTCCAGATTCTTGTGGGTAAATAGTTTATATTCTAGCCTACTCATTTGCTGTTTGAATCTGCATAGAGAGTTCCATTACTTGTATTTGTTAGTGATATTCTAATTAGTGTACATATTTGTGATGCATTGTTTCATGAAAATATTGAACTATAAACATAATTTTGTATTTAATTGAATATATTAGGATAATGTATTCTGTAATTCATGTTACCCAGAAATGCTCCTTTGGAAAGGTTTTGCATTATTATTATAATTTACAAATAAATGCTAGTATGTTGAAGACTTTAAAATTGAGTAAATTGAGGTTTATAAAGGTCAACATGCTCAAAGAACACTCCACAAGGAAAAAATTATTGAAAAAGCAAGATTCAGCCTTAAGTGGTTCAGAATTCTGAGATAGCATTCTTATTTATGAATGAAACTTCTTGCAGTCTCCCTTAAATTCTGAAATAAAGATTATCAATACTATGAGATGTACAGACATTTTCTAAATGGTTGGTACTATTAATATATTATACATGCTGTGTTGAACATATTCAGTAAGTTTTAATGAAAATCTATTTTAAAACAAAACTTTTCCTGCTGAATGCTTGCTGCAGAATAATGTTTACACCTATGTAAGGGCTTCCTTGGTAGCTCAGACTGTAAACAGTCTGCCTGCAGTGCAGGAGACCCAGGTTTGATCTCTGGGTTGGGAAGATCCCCTGGAGAAGGAAATGGCAACCTACTTCAGTATTCTTGCCTGGAAAATCCCATGGACAGAGGAGCCTGGTAGACTATAGTCCATGGGGTCGCAAAGAGTTGGACACAACTGAGCGACTTCATTTTGTTTCTTTCTAAATTATCTACACTTTAGATAATGATGTTAAAGCATGTAGTGTCACTTTACACTTTACACAAACAACAGATTTTCACACTCACAAACTGACAGTAATCAGAAGACTGGAAAAATTCTAATATACAAGGAAATGGTTCCCAGTAAAATGGTTATATTGAAAATATTTAAAGATGAAAATTCATATCTTGGTTTGAAGAAATATAAGCCATTGAAACACTTTCTGTCTTCACTTTTGCTCTTGGTACATTTAAACTACATCCCGAGTCTAATAACAGTTACTAAAAACATAAATGAAAAAATAGAATATTGCATTTTTTCATGGTTACTGAGGGGGGAATGGCAACTTGTGTGATCAACTTTTTCCAAGTCGAGCAACTGTGCTGTAAATTATACTATGAATACAGGAAAATAATTAAAATTTTAAGCTATTAGATAATCTCCCATTGCTAGGGTACTAGCACATGTTTACTGCCAAGCATATTTTAAGGAAATCTATTATTTTCATAATTTCTTTAAAATTCCACATATAGAAATATAACTGTAGACATTTATATTTAAATTATTCAGATAAGTAATGTGTAGATGTAAGTTTAGATATGAGTTACCTGAGAATAGCATATTTAATACTACAGTATTTAATTTTGAATAGTATGCTTACAAGTGACTATTAAACTGTTTATACATTTTATGTTTGATCATAAATTTATCCTATAATAATAATACCACTGAACTCTGAATCATGAGATACATTTAGAATATAGGGGAAAAAAATAATCCTTCTCATCCTTTTTCCACTCTGCTAGCCCTGACTGGGGATCAGGACCTTTATTCTGTCCACGTGGAACATGGCCCAGACGCACGGCTGCGCTGATGACAGGAATGCAAAATGTCCCTAGTGCCCTGTGACCACAGCCAGGCTACTCCAGTTGAAATGATCAATGATCATTTATTCAACTGCAGCAATGAATGGAGGGGCTCTTAAAAGTCTCTTCACAGTTATTTAATCAAGAGTTTTCATTTAGGAACAATATGTGCAACATTTCTCAGTTAATTTTGCCCTTTTTTATGATCCTTAATGGCTCCTTTTCTAGTTTACCTGCTTTTTGACTACTGTTGGTAATGAAATAAATGCAGACATAACCCAGTGTGTGTGGGCACTGATTCTGTAAAAGACCTTGGTCCAGTGCTAAGTCAGAGCCAAAAATAAATAATAATTACATGACTGTCTTTGATAGTTTGCTTTTTAAGCTTCACCAACTGTAATATCACTAAATCTGCTCTTTTTGCTGGGAGGTTTTGATGATTTCTGTAAGCCATTTAATTTTAGCAGCCATTTGTTTTTCTACCAAACTATTCTGTTACAAAATTAGAAGTAAATGCATTGCATAAATCAGTGTTTTGTTTTCATATAGATTTTTTCTGGTACTTGAGTATTTGAAGAATGAAACCATCCAACAAAGGACCCTCATACACATGATTTTAAGTGCAGTATTTCATATTTTTAAAAAAGGCTGGGTTTATTACCTAGAAAACTGGCAAATGTTTATGCTTAAAAATGCTGTTGAAGGAAAGCTATAAGAAGTAAGTTAAGTGGTTCACAGTATGAGATAGTGTTGTTCCAATGCAGTGGCTGCAGGAGGACCAACTGCCTGTTACTTGGACTTTTTTTTTTTTTTTTGGTAGGGATCATGCTGAAATCACTTTTCTGTCAAAGATCTGTCTAGTCAAAGCTCTAGTTTTTCTAGTAGTCATGTACAGATGTGAGAATTGGACCATAAAGAAGGCTGAGGACCAAATATTGATGCTTTTGAACTGTGGTGCTGGAGAAGACTCTTGAGAGTCTTTGGACAGCAAGGAACTCAAACCAGTTCATCCTAAAGGAAATGAACCCTAAATATTCATTAGAAGGACTGATGCTGAAGCTGAAGTTTCAGTCCTTTGGCTGATGCAAAGAGCTGACTCAATAGAAGAGACACTGATGCTGAGAAAGATTGAAGGCAAAAGGAGAAGGGGATGGCAGAGGATGAGATGGTTAGATAGCATCACTGACTCAATGGACTTGAATTTCAGCAAACTTCAGAGATAGTGAAGGACAGTGAGGTCTATTGTGCTGCAGTCCATGGGGTTGGAAAGAGTTGGATATGACTTAGTGACTGAACGACAACAACATGCTGAAATATCACTGCAGATAAAAGCCCTCTGGAGGGGAACAATATGACCTGAGATGTGCTCCTTTCAGAACAAAATAGCATAAAAATAATTTCCAAGGAAGTAATTGAATTGGATCAGAAGCCAGGTGTGCAGGCAAATACATCATATGTGTGTGGATTAATAGAAGATTGACACCTCATGATATCCACATCCTAATCCTTGGAAATTCTGAATATGTGATATTTCGTGGCCAAGGGGAGTAGGGTTGTTGTGAATTAATGTAGCTGAACAACCGATTGTGATCATAAGAGGAAATATATAATCTTGAGAGAGGTTGATGAACCTGGACTACCTTTTGGGCCTGAAGATGAGATCTTGTCCTGGCTCTGGTCAGAGGGAGAGGTGCCTGAAGAAATGTCAGAAGAGGGCTCCACCTGCCCTGGCTGGCTTCAAAGGTAAAGGGAGTTGCCAGGAACCAAGGGATGAAGGCAGCCTCTAGGAGCTGAAGAAGGTGGGGAACCGGATTCTCCCCAAAGCTTCCAGAAAATAACGCAGCTGGTTGGCACCATGTTTCATCCTGCTGAGACTTGTGCTGGCCTTCTGCCCTAGAGAGTTGCCATGTAATAACTTTCTGGTATTGGAAGCCATGGAGTCTGTTCTAGACTTTTCCACCAGCAGTAATAATCTAACTGGGGAAGTAGAAATGTTAGCCCTTCCATGTTGCATGGTTCCATTCCATAAAGGAATCACATTTTGCATTTAAAGAAATTTGCATTCTCCTTCCTGAGGCATCCTGGCCTCCTTTGTCTTCAGCTCTCATGGGTCGCGCCTCCCACATTCTGAATCCATGTCAGATCAGTTTGGTTCTTTTCTGCCCCCTTTGCTTTTCTTCTGCCCCTGTCATTCCACTTCAAGCCTTGATCTAGAAGCCACCTCCCAGATGGTCTCTGTTCTCCAGTTTTACCCTTGTGTTCGAGAGACCCACTAAATCTTTAGAGTAATGAACCCTAAATCAGACTCAATCTCGTCAGTTGTCTAAGGAAATACATCTCACTGGGTTCTCATTACTAAGGAGATAAAATTGCATCGCCTTGAAGCACAGTAAATCTTGCTTTCAGACTTTCTTCTCTGTGGTTTGTATCCACACTTGTTAGCTTGGTGACTCCTCTTTTCCTTCATTTATCTGTGTAAATGTTACTTCCTCTGGAGACCTTCTTTGACATTCTAAGCAAAGGAGAATTTGGCATCCATGATCTCTTCCTAAGTCTCCACAATAATGGGCGTTGAGGTTTACCTGGGCACCTCTGGGTTCACAGCCCTTTGTGAGTTGTCTATTCTGGTAGGCTCACTCTGTATTTGTTTCCAAACTGAATGAGTTAATAACTAAATAAATGGATATTTATTATTCCTGAAGCATATTTTGCTTCATTGTTTTTTCAAACAGTAATGACATTGTGAAAGAGAGAAGTCGAAAATATATGAGGAAATATGAAGCTGGTAAAAAGAAATGTAGTAGTATTTGGAAAATGAATAATAATAAATATGCTTTCTATAGGACTTCCAGCGTGAATTTTCCTGTGTTGAGCCTACTAATAAGGAATACAAAAGTTAAAACCATTACAGATGCAAAGGGGCAGGCAGGTAAATATTCCTCATCCGGGAAGATAAGGAGCCACGCAAGTGGGGAAAACCCATCTGCTTGGGTCCTAAGCATTTACCTTGTTTCCTGTCAATCACTCATACACTGGAGAAAAGATGGTACAAAATCTAATTTTGTAACTGACTGGTGTCTATAATTCTTACTCTCCTTACTGCTTTACAAGTTACCTTCTTTCAGTTCTGTTGAAAAATCAGCATTCCTTGAGGACAAAGATGTTTAAGCACAATATGTGCTTTCATATTGTAAATTAATTCTACATACTTAAAATAGAGCCCAAATGGACATGACTGTACAGATGAGAGAGCAAACCAAAGAGAGAAACACACTTGCACAGCAGGAATCCAGTCCCCTCATTGATCTTAGGCTCTTCTCATCTTGTCCAGCCTGGAACACCTGTGTGCACAATTTAGCACCTAATCACACAGCACCTTGTGTCAGTATCTGTCACATTTCAGGTTGCCAAACTATTTTTTCTGAGCTCAGTTACTACATTTCCAGCAAACTGATTGAAATACTGTAAACTCAGTGGAGGTATTGAAATACAGTGAGAAATGATAGTGCTTGGTCATTTTGAGGACTTCATTTGGCTTTCTTGTTCATCATTTTTCCAGAATAAAAATGCTTTGGACAAGAGAATTAATATTCAAACTTGATTGTAAAGTTTGAATATTAGAAGATAAGAAAAATCTCGAGTTGGACCCCCGGTGGGATGGCCTGGTGTGTAAACCTATAGCAGGGGGACAGGCTTCCCCATGGTCAGCCAGAGAGGTAGAGAAAACCACAAACCAATGAGCCTCACACCTTTTACCATATTTCTTAGCAGTTGAATTTAAAATAATTTATACCATGAGTATTGGAGTCATGTACAGATATGAGACTTGGACCGTAAAGAAGAGGAGGCACTGAATAATTAATGCTTTCAAATTGTGGATGCTGGAGAAGACTCTTGAGAATCCCTTTGACTGCAAGGAGATCAAACCAGTCAATCCTAAAGGAAATCTACCCTGAATATTCATTGAAAACACTGTTGCTGAAACTGTAGCGGTTAGGACTTTGCTGTCCACTGCAGGGGATGCAGTTTCTCACCCTTGTCAGGGACCTAAGATCCCAGATGCCCTGTGGCCAAAAAAACAAAACCATAAAACAGAAACAATATTACAAAAAATTCAAAAAAGACTTTAAAAATGATCCACATTAGTAAAAAAGAGTGTATGTTTAGAGTGAGAATTGGGGGTTCCATACTCCAGTAAAACAATAAATGACAAAAGATTCCATTCTCTATCTCTGGAAATTTATATTAATAATGTTTCTGTGGAAAAATTACATTCAATGCATACGATAATTTCTAACTATCCAAAACATTTATAATTTTTCTCAATGTGCATCAAGAGTTAATCATGACATGTATTAAGGAGTTTTTCCAAATGTGAAACTGCTTTTTTTTTTTTTCCCTAAATAAATGTAGCTTATGTGTTTTGTCCCTGAGTTAGTTTATCATTTCAAGTCTTTGTTGGCAAGAGTTTGTGGGCTGTAAATGGGATCTGGCAAGGAAGCTTTCCTTAGGGAATGAGGAAATGGAAGCAGAATAGAAGCATTGTGCACAGCTAGAATATTTTTCTTTCAAGAGGACATTGCTGTTTTATTGGTGGAAGTAACCATGGAATTTGATGATTAAAAGAAAGAATAAGGAAAATTCCAGGCAACAAGAAGTGAGAATCGTATAAAAAGCCATGTCAAGCATGAATAATATCTTGAACACTCAATTCATTTGGCCTTGCTATGCTTCCTCTCAGACCCCTGCTGTAATCATATTTAAATTTCTGAAAGCTTTTATGCTCACACAAAACAAAGACTGGGGAAAAGTGTCTTGGGACTTTTTTCTCTCTTATAGGAGCAGACGACGTGATAAGAAAATATTCATATATTCTTTGAGTTAACCAATATTTCTGAATTCTTTGAAAACATGAAGCAAAACACAAGTATCAGAATTAATTTGATAGTCATACGTTAATGGTAATGATCGATGCTGGATTTTTAAAAATATGTATATACAGACCATTGAAAAATATGTGCATATGTGTTCTAAAGAAAGTTGAATCCTGATATCTGTATCAGTCAGCATTGCTCAACAGTTTTGAGGCTAGAACATTGCAATAATTATTATCTGTCCTTCCTAACTATGTAATTAGAGCATTGAGTTTGGCAGGAGGTCTCTCATTTAAATTGATGATCATTGGAGAATAAAAACTTTTAGACCACATGGTCTGAAAAAAAAAAAAAAATTGATGGTGAGAAATCCTGGTTTCATTCCCAGATTTAGAACAGCTCCATCATATGACTTGGAGAGCAACTCAATTAATTCTATTTGTAGAATGTTAAATGCAGTCACCCACTTTCTTGGCATGGTATCCACATCTTTGATCCTCTTTGACCAGAGTGAAACCAGCGTGACTACATTTTGCTTGCCTAGACTGTCTGATCAGGTAGAGTAATGATCCATGTAGCTTTATATGTCAGTTGTAAAATAGGGAGTGGTGAGAAAGATGAAATTCTCAAGATTGAGACTGGCATGATCCAAGAAAGATATGGAGCTCAAATTTTAGCAGAAATGAATGAATAGGACATTATGTGAGTTACCCGGCAAGAAAGTCTCAATGTCTAAGATGCTTTTCCCTTTCCTGGCAAAATTATACTGGGGAATGTTACTGTGCCCCCAGGAAAGTGTGCTGCTATGGCAACGCTCACTATGTGCATTATCAAATATATTCTCTCAATTAAAATTGCACCCATTACCCAATGAATTAATGAACATCTGACAGAACTTTAGTGTCTCTTTGCTACACTTCCCCAGTATGGCATGAATGGCCCTGTTTTCTGCCCCCTTCCAAGCATGTCCCCAATGTGCTCTGCTTGGTGCACAGTTCAGAACATATTCCTAGTTTCATCCTGGCTAAAGTAACATTTGACTTAATATCAACATTTTATTTTTGCTGATGCTGCACCATCATCCTCTTGGTTTATTCCACAACCTGAACCTGCAGCCATCCCCTGGTTTGGGTCCATGAGATACCCCTAGGGTGGCTGTAACAAAGTAACTCCAAATGAGTGGCTTGAACAACAGAGATTTATTATCTTAGCATTCTGGAGGCTGGAAAAGTAAAATGAAGGTGTAGGCAGAGCCATGCTCCCTCCATAGCCTCTGGAGGAAGATCCTTCCTGCCTTGTCCAGCTTCTGGTCACCCCAGGTGCTCCTCTGCTTGTCAATGCATCACTCCAGTCCCTGCCTGTGTCATCACCTGTGCTTCTCCCTGTTGCCACTGCCTCCACGCCATCGTCCTTCTCTTTACAAGGATACTTGTCATATTGGATTAAGAGCCCACCGTATTCCAGTGTGATCTTGTCCTAACTCATTATATCTGGAAAAATTTTGTTTCTGAACAAGGTAACAATCACAATCACTGCAGGTGGGGTGATCCTCAAAACATCATCTTGAGGGGCACAATTTATATCAAATATAGCTTTTACGAGTTATTTTTGTGCATTTCCTATGTAAACACTATGCCTTGCTCTACATGCAAGGGCTGATCTATCCAAAGAAACAAATGCTTATGTCTCTGCTCATCAAGGAAAATCATCACCATCACTATTTTTAGAAAATCCTGTGTATAGTAGATACTCTAAGAGGATTAAATCATTCACTGCTTTCAGCAGTGTGCAGAGTAGGTATATTCATTTTACGGAGGAGAAGTAGTTCTCATTTCACACAATAATGATGGGCCGTGTCAGATCTGACTCAAAGGTTTGTGCTCATTGTGTAACTGCATATGACACAGCCACTCAACCAAGAGGGCTTGTTAAAGTGTTCTTTGAATGAGCAGTGATAAGCATATGGTGCGCACAAAATGGGTGAAACATGATCCGGGGTGAGTGGAATGGAAAGGCTCTCAAGCCAGTGGCACAGTGTAATTTGAGTTGATGAGTCAAGGGGAGGTTATTTTAGAGAAATTTAGTGTTGTATAAGCAATAGAAGACCCCGATACCCTAAACCTGACTGTAAGTGAAATTATTGCTCACTTTTAAGTATTGACACAAAAACCTTAAATGAAATTCAATCACATCAATATGAAAGGATCATAGCAAAGTGAGTTTTATTTCAGACATGCAAGGATGGCTCAATATTAGAAAAGTAAACAGTGATGCCTACTATATTAATATTAATCAGAAGGAAAAGCCTGTGGCTGTATCCACTGATGCCTAACATACATTTGATTAAGTATAATACAATGTCATAATTTAAAATGATTATTTTAGCAGAATAATACATAAGGGAATGTCCTTAATTTCTTAAAGTATTAACAGAAATATCATATTTAGGAGTACAGTATTAGAAGTACTTCCATAAAAATCTGGAATATATATTATGTCTTCTATCTTGTGTAATATTCATCATTATACTTGAGATAATAGGCAGTCCTAATACCCCTAATAGATATTGGTAATCCTAATACCCCACCCTAAATATAGGGGATTAAAGGATGGGAAAGCAAGAAACATGCGATTATTTGTAGACTTCACATTCATATAACCCAGAAAACACAAGGGAATAACTAACAAGCTACTATCACTAATAAAGTGAGTCCATTAAGCTATCCAGATCTAATCTCAATACACAAAAAAATCAATAGCTTTCCTATGTGCCAGCCATAAATAACTAGAAAATGTAAAGCGGTATGAAGTCCCTTCTAAAAAAAAAACAATAAAAGCATAGGGTACATAGATAAAATCCTCAGAAAAATGCAAAATTTTGAGGAGAAAAATATTTAAATTCTTAGAAGTCAATAATAAAAACCAGAGGAAAAGGAGGTATGTATCAAATTCATGAATGACAGGGCTTAATATAGAATCCTTGCATATAGAAGAATTCTTTTGGGACTGCCCTGGTGGTCCAGTGGTTAAAACTCTGCCTTCATGCAATATGTGTGGGTTTGACCCCTGGTTGAGGACCTAGGATCCCACAGATCTCCCAGCCAAAAAACCAAAACATAAAACAGAAGCAAGGTTGTAACAGATTTAATAAAGACCTTAAAAATGGTCCACGTCAAAAACAAGCAATAAAGAATCTGCCTTCCAAGGCAAGGAACATAGGTTCAATCCCTGGTCCAGGATTTTCAATCCCTCATGCCGCAGAACAACTAAGCTTGTGCCCAGCAACTACTCAGCCTGAGTGCCACAACTAGAGTGAAGTCTGTGTGCCACAAGTGAGACCTGATGCAGCCATAAATAAATAATAAAAGGGAATTATTTATAATATACAAAGGCTCCTCCATCCATGGGATTTTCCAGGAAAGAGTACTGGAGTGGGTTGCCATGCCCTTCTCCAGGGGATCTTCCCCACCCAGGGATTGAACCCAGGTCTCCTGCATTGCAGGCAAATTCTTTATGGTCTGAGTCACCAGGGAAGCCCACTGCTCTTGTCTGCATGTGGTATCATTGGCCCTGTCTATGGAAAAATGAAGTAAAATACTTTGGCCACCTGATGCAAAGAGCCGACTCCTTGGAAAAGACTGATGCTGTGAAAGATTGATGGCGGAAGGAGAAGGGGATGACAGAGGATGAGATGGTTGGATGGCATCCATGATTCAATGGACTTGAGTTTGAGCAAACTCCAGAAGATGGTGAAAGACAGGGAAGCCTGGTGTGCTACAGTCCATGGGGTGACAAAGAGTTGGACACCAATTGGCAACTGAACTGAACTGATCAGGCCATAACAGGACATGAAGTGAAAGAAACCAATCTGAACAAGCTTTACTGTATGGTTTGAACTGTATGACATTCTGGAAATGGCAAAACTATGACAACCATAGAAAGAACAGTGATTCTTAGGGTTGGGGACGGAGGGATGAACAGGTGGAACACAGAGTGTTCTTAGGGCAGTGAAAATACTTTGTATGATGCCATAATAACAGATATATATATATTTGTCCCAACCTGGAGAATGTGTAACACTGAGACTAAACCATAAGATAAACTGTGGACATTGGGTGATTATGATATGTCATGTAGATTCATCCATTGTAACAAGTGTACTGCTATGGTGGAGGATGTTATAATCGGGGAAAATTCTGCATGTGTAGGGGTGAGGATGTATTGGAAATCTCTGTACTTTAACCTCACTTTTGCTATGAACCTTAGACTTCAAAAAAAAAAAAAAATCTAAATGCAAAAAAACCCCAAAGAACTTATAAAGTCAATGAATGAATATTTTGGTATGTATCATATCATTCATATCGCAGTGTGAATATGTAAAGAACTCCCATGAATGAGTTTTCCAAAGTAATGTATACTAACAAAAAGGAAACAGAGATGGACAATACACTTGAGAAGAGATGCTTAACCTTGCTTGCACTCTGAAAGTGCAAACTAGAAGGAGATGCAGTTTTCAGCCATCCAGGTGATGGTAACTGATGTTGGGTAGCTTTCCAGGCTCCAGTACTCTTGCCTGGAAAATCTCATGGATGGAGGAGCCTGGTAGGCTGCAGTCCATGGGGGCGCTAAGAGTCGGACACGACTGAGCGACTTCACTTTCACTTTTCACTTTCATGCATTGGAGAAGGAAATGGCAACCCACTCCAGTGTTCTTGCCTGGAGAATCCCAGGGATGGGGGAGCCTGGTGGGCTGCCGTCTATGGGGTCGCACAGAGTTGGACACGACTGAAGCGACTTAGCAGCAGCAGCAGCAGCAGCTTTCCAGCTGGCGCTAGTGATAAACCCTGCCTTCCAGTGCAGGAGAGGTAAGAGTCTCAGGTTCGATCACTGGATTGGGAATTTCCTCTGGAAGAGGGCATGGAAATCCACTCCAGTATTCTTGCTTGAAGAATCCCATGGACAGAGGAGCCTGGTGGGCTACAGACCATGGGGTCACAAAGAGTCAGTCGGACATGACTGAAGAGACTTCACATGCAGTGTAGCGATTAGCACAGGTGTGGGAAGTCTGGGACACAAACTGCAGAGCAACTGCTTGGAAAGAAACTTTGGTGAGATTATGTTAAATTTGTCAGCTGCATCATCGTCCTCCAGCAATTCTGCGGTGTCTCTTTCCTGTGTCAGTGGTTCTAAAAGTGTAGCCGCATTCTGGCAGTGTCAGCACCACTTGGGATAATATAAAAAATGCCGAGTTTCCAGCCCCACCCTCGGTATACCCAATTAGCACTTAATGGTTCAGCAGGTCCTTTGGGTGATCCAAATGCCAAAATTTGATAAGCAACATTAGGGCCATTATTAGGGAAATAATAGGGATGACAGCCATGCAATGGAACACTATATACTATAATTAAGAAAATGTGGGATGGATCTGTATGCCTTGCTATGCCAAGTTATACTGTTTCTGCAAAGCAAGCTATAGAACAGGACATGGATAGTAGCCATTTATGAACCTCATATGATTCAATTTGTTACAAAGGAGAAAGTATTGCATATTATGCATGTACATTAAAGAGAACCACAAGGTTTTACTGAGAGTTACTAGCCCAGTGTAGACCAACTACAATCACCATTGCCAAGCGGGGCCTGTGTGACGTGGTCTTCAAATTGGGATATGCCCTTTTCACAGAGTACATACTGGGTTTGTGGAGACTATATTAGATACTCTGCTTAAATGTGCATAATGGGATGACAAAGGGGTTTTCGTTCTATATATCACATGGCTGTATGCAAGGTGTAGTACTCACGATAAACTGAGGGAAGAATTGATACTCCACCATGAAATAATGTACCTCTGTGACTGTTCATTGTCTTAGGTTTATTCTGTTTAAAGGTTAATGGAACGTGTGTGTGTGTGTGTGTGTGTGTTTAATATCACAGAAACTTGCTGATACTTTGTAATGGGTAATGAGGGTAAAAAAAATTAATTTGATGTTTGTAGGTTAAATGATGACTGTTGGAGAAAGTTTCAAACTTCGTATTTCCTAGGGAAAAAGGTTTCAGGTTTTCCTAAAATTTTCTATGATGACGGGTGGCTGTCAGAAATATACTCTATATTTGAAAGGAAAACACATTTAAAACACATTAAAAAATGGTCTCTAAAAAATGAAGAATAAGTTAATCGCTTTTATATAGGTGACCATTCTGGAAAGAGCATTTTGAATGTTTGAAAGGAGTTGGAATGTTTCATTAAATACATGATTTTGTTCCTAAAATCATGTAAACCATCAGATTTTTTTTTCATATTTTCTCACTTCACAAACCCTGAAATATAAATGTCCTAAACATTTTTGATTATTCAAACATGATTTTATTTGGAATTTGGACCTATTTGTCCAAAACTAGTAACATAGCACAGGTAAACTATTGGATAATAGGATGGAAATAAAAAATTACTACTTCAAGGTCAGTAAGATATACCTTAATAATGATTAACGGTAGTTAACCTTCAGTTCAGTTCAGTTCAGTCATTCAGTCATGTCCGACTCTTTGCGACCCCATGAATCACAGCACGCCAGGCCTCCCTGTCCATCACCAACTCCCGGACTTCACTCAGACTCACGTCCATCAAGTCAGTGATGCCATCCAGCCATCTCATCCTCTGTAGTCCCCTTCTCCTCCTGCCCCCAATCCCTCCCAGCATCAGAGTCTTTTCCAATGAGTCAGCTCTTCACATCAGGTGGCCAAAGTACTGGAGTTTCAGCATCAGCATCATTCCTTCTAAAGAAATACCAGGGATGATCTCCTTCAGAATGGACTGGTTGGATCTCCATGCAGTCCAAGGGACTCTCAAGAGTCTTCTCCAACACCACAGTTCAAAAGCATCAATTCTTCAGCACTCAGCCTTCTTCACAGTCCAACTCTCACATCCATACATGACCACAGGAAAAACCATAGCCTTGACTAGACGGACCTTTGTTGGCAAAGTAATGTCTCTGCTTTTCAATATGCTATCTAGGTTGGACATAACTTTCCTTCCAAGGAGTATGCATCTTTTAATTTCATGGCAGTCACCATAT
>NW_011494459.1:1103419-1106522 GCF_000754665.1 Bison bison bison | reverse complement strand
TTCACTTTCACCAAGAGGCTTTTGAGTTCCTCTTCACTTTCTGCCATAAGGGTGGTGTCATCTGCATATCTGAGGTTGTTGATATTTCTCCCGGCAAGTTTGATTCCAGCTTGTGCTTCTTCCAGCCCAGCATTTCTCATGATGTACTCTGCATATAAGTTAAATAAGCAGAGTGACAATATACAGCCTTGACGTACTCCTTTTCCTATTTGGAATCAGTCTGTTGTTTCATGTCCACTTCTAACTGTTGCTTCCTGACCTGCATATAGGTTTCTCAAGAGGCAGATTAGATGGTCTGGTATTCCCATCTCTTTCAGAATTTTCCACAGTTTATTGTGGTCCACACAGTCAAAGGTTATGGCATAGTCAATAAAGCAGAAATAGACGTTTTTCAGGAACTCTCTTGCTTTTTCCATGATCCAGTGGATGTTGGCAATTTGATCTCTGCTTCTTCTGCCTTTTCTAAAACCAGCTTGAACACCTGGAAGTTCATAGTTCACGTACTCCTGAAGCCTGGCTTGGAGGATTTTGAGCGTTACTTTACTAGCATGTGAGATGACTGCAATTGTGCGGTAGTTTGAGCACTCTTTGGCATTGCCTTTCTTTGGGATTGGAATGAAAACTGACCTTTTCCAGTCCTGTAGCCACTGCTGAGTTTTCCAAATTTGCTGGCATATTGAGTGCAGCACTTTCACAGCATCATCTCTCAGGATTTGAAATAGCTCCACTGGAATTCCATCACCTCCACTAGTTTTGTTCGTACTGATGCTTTCTAAGGCCCACTTGACTTCACATTCCAGGATGTCTGGCTCTAGGTGAGTGATCATACCATCGTAATTTTCTTGGTCATGAAGCTCTTTTTTGTACAGTTCTTCTGTGTATTCTTGACACCTCTTCTTAGTATCTTCTGCTTCTGTTAGGTCCATACCATTTCTGTCCTTTATTGAACCTATCTTTGCATGAAATGTTCCCTTGGTATCTCTAATTTTCTTGAAGAGATCTCTAGTCTTTCCCATTCTGTTGTTTTCCTCTATTTCTTTGCACTGATCGCTGAGGAAGGCTTTCTTATCTCTCCTTGCTATTCTTTGGAACTCCAAATTCAGATGCTTATATCTTTCCTTTTGTCCTTTGCTTTTCACTTCTCTTCTTTTCACAGCTATGTGTAAGGCCTCCTCAGAAACCATTTTGCTTTTTTGCATTTCTTTTCCATGGGGATGGTCTTGATCCCTCTCTCCTGTACAGTGTCATGAACCTCAGTCCATAATTCATCAAGCACTCTATCAGATCTAGTCCCTTAATTCTATTTCTCACTTCCACTGTATAATCATAAGGGATTTGATTTAGGTCATACCTGAATGGTCTAGTGGTTTTCCCTACTTTCTTCAATTTCAGTCTGAATTTGGCAATAAGGAGTTTGTGATCTGAGTCACAGTCAGCTCCCGGTCTTGTTTTTGCTGACTGTATAGAGCTTCTCCATCTTTGGCTGCAAAGAATATAATCAATCTGATTTTCGTGTCACCATCTGGTGATGTCCATGTGTAGAGTCTTCTCTTGTGTTGTAGGAAGAGGGTGTTTGCTCTGACCAGTGCATTCTCTTGGCAAAACTCTATTAGCCTTTGCCCTGCTTCATTCCCTACTCCAAGGCCAAATTTGCCTGTTACTCCAGGTTTTTCTTGACTTCCTGCTTTGCATTCCAGTCCCCTATAATGAAAATGATATCTTTTGGGGGTGTTAGTTCTAGAAGGTCTTGTAGGTCTTCGTAGATCCATTCAACTTCAGCTTCTTCAGTATTACGGCTCAGGGCATAGACTTGGATTACTGTGATATTGAATGGTTTGCCTTGGAAATGAACAGAGATCATTCTGTCGTTTTTGAGATTGCATCCAAGTACTGCATTTCAGACTCTTTTGTTGACCATGATGGCTACTCCATTTCTTCTAAGGGATTCCTGCCTACAGTAGTAGATATAATGGTCATCTTAATTAAATTCACCAATCCAGTCCATTTTAGTTTGCTTATTCCTAGAATGTCGATGTTCACTCTTGCCATATCCTGTTTGACCACTTCCAATTTGCCTTGATTCATGGACCTGACATTCCAGGTTCCTATGCAATATTGCTCTTTATAGCATCGGACCTTGCTTCTATCACCAGTCACATCCACAGCTGGGTATTGTTTTTGCTTTGGCTCCATCCCTTCATTCTTTCTGGAGTTATTTCTCCACTGATCTCCAGTTGCATATTGGGCACCTACTGACCTGGGGAGTTCCTCTTTCAGTATCCTATCATTTTTCCTTTTATACTGTTCACGGGGTTCTCAAGTCAAGAATACTGAAGTGGTTTGCCATTCCCTTCTCCAGTGGACCATTCTGTCAGATCTCTCCACCATGACCCACCTGTCTTGGGTTGCCCCACAGGCATGGCTTAGTTTCATTGAGTTAGACAAGTTAGACAAGGCTGTGGTCCTAGTGTGATTAGATTGACTAGTTTTCTGTGAGTATGGTTTCAGTGTGTCTGCCCTCTGATGCCCTCTTGCAACACCTACCATCTTACTTGGGTTTCTCTTACCTTGGACGTGGGGTATCTCTTCACAGCTGCTCCAGCAAAGTGCAGCTGCTGCTCCCCCTGTATGAGGGGTATCTCCTCACCGCCGCCCTTCCTGACCTTCAGCGTGGGATAGCTCCTCTAGGCCCTCTTGCACCCATGCATCCACCGCTACTTGGATGTGGGGTTGGTCCTCCTGGCCGCCACCCCTGGCCTTGGGCATGGGGTAGCTCCTCTGGGCCAGTCGCAGCCGCCGCTGCGCTTACTGCACCGGTCGCAGTCGCCGCTGCGCTTAGTGCCACTGAATCTGCTTGTCCACTTTTAATTCCATATATATTGGATCTGCTTCTTGCCTGGTAGCTCAGTTGGTAAAGAATCTGCCTACAATGCAGGAGACCCTGGTTCTATTCCTGGTGGGGAAGATCCGCTGGAGAAAGGATACACCACCTACTCCAGTATTCTTGGGCTTCTCTTGTGGCTCAGCTGGTAAAGAATCCACCTGCAATGCAGGAGACCTGGGCTTGATCTCTGGGTTGGGAAGATCCCCTGGAAGAGGGCCA
>NW_011494459.1:1101131-1103319 GCF_000754665.1 Bison bison bison | reverse complement strand
GAAGTGGTTTGCCATTCCCTTCTCCAGTGGACCACATTCTGTCAGACCTCTTCACCATGACCTGCCCATCTTGGGTGGCCCCACATGGCATGGCTTAGTTTCATTGTGTTAGATAAGGCTGTGGTCCGTGTGACCAGATTGGCTAGTTTTCTGTGATTATGGTTTCAGTGTGTCTGCCCTCTGATGCCCTTTCGCAACACCTACCATCTTACTTGGATTTCTCTTACCTTGGACGTGGGGTATCTCTTCACAGCTGCTCCAGCAAAGCGCAGCCACTGCTCCTTACTTTGGACAAGGAGTATCTCCTCACGGCCGCCCCTCCTGACCTTGTAGGTGGAGTAGCTCCTCTCGGCCCTCCTTTGCCCTTGCAGCCGCCACTCCTTGGATGTGGGTTTGCTCCTCTCGGCCGCCTCTCCTGACTTGGGGCGTGCGGTAGCTCATCTTGGCCGCCTCCCTTGACCTTGGACATATTATAGTTCCTCTCTGCCGCTGCCGCTGACCTCAGACGTGGGGTAATACTTAGAGAAAAGTAAATTCTTGGGCAATAATAGAATTAAAATATGAGTAAACATAAAACGGACTTCCCTGGTGACTCAGTGTTGAAGAATCCACCTGCCAGTGCAGGATATCCAACCCCAATATGGACTGGGAAGATACCCTGGAGAGAGAAATGGCAACCCATTCCAATATTCCTGCCTGGGAACCCAATGTACAGAGAATCCTGGCAGGCTACAGTCCATGGGGTCACAAAGAGTCTGGCACAGCTTAGCGACTAAACAACAACAGCAAACCTAAATTATCACTGGGACTCACACTCTCAGTATATTAGTCAGTGTAACGTGAAAACTCTGGGCAATGGAAGATAAATGTTTCTGGGAAAGATTGAAGGCAAATGGAGAAGGGGGAGGCAGAGGATGAGATGGTTAGATAGCATTGCCACTGAATGGACATGAATCCGAGCAAACTCCAGGAGATGGTGAAGGACGGGGAAGCCTGGCCTGCTTCAGTGCACAGGGTCCAAGCAGTCAAGCACAAGGGACAGAACAAATAAACCAACAAGCAGGATGAGAGTTATTAAGGAAAAAATGCCAAACTAGGAGATTTTGAAGAAGAGTTATGCTTTTTTTTTTTTTTTTGCTTCACTTCCATTTCTTTTATTCCAAATAAACTGATTTGCTTTAATGGTCCTGGGATAGTTTCGTATCATCTTTGTCATTTCTTTTTTGTTCTCTTTTGCATCTGAAAACTGTTTATTTGTATCTTGCTCCAATCTTTCCTAATTGGAGCAAAGAAGTGAATTTTCAGCATCAGTTAATTTTCATAGTGTCTCTTTGGAAAATGAGTAGCGTTTACTTTTCTGGGCTGGGTACTGAGAGCCTAAATGTATGATGCTTTATTTATAACCACTTCCAATGATTTATCGAACAGAGAGCACCCTGGGAAGCTCTGTCACTTTAAAAAGTGTTAATAAATTAATAGAGTCACATAAGAAGTCTCTAGGAAATATGCAAATTGAAGAATTCCCTTCTGAGACAACTGTGTTACACTTTTCTAAAATATAATCACAACAGTTATAGAAGTGGCTCGTGATGATTGAGAAATAAAAAGCAGCCCCTGCAGTTCAGGAGCTGTCTCATCACCCCGGACCCCACCTGGTGCTCATTAACACTTCCAGTATGGATCCGGTTCAGCAGGGTAAGGTGGGGCAGGTCCTCCACCTCAAGCTGGGTACGTAGGAGATGCTCCCAAAGTGCAGTTGCTAACCAGTGCCAGGGAAGTACCAGAGTAATGTCTTTTTTAGAAATAGAGCAGGTGACATAATTGAAGGTGGCAAATGGGAAGCCGTGCCTACTTGAAATAGTAGCACTTACTTGGCAGTTAGCAGTGGACGTCATAACTGGATCTGCTTCAGTTCAGTTCAGTTCAGTCACTCAGTCGTGTCTGACTCTTTGCGACCCCATGAATCACAGCACGCCAGGCCTCCCTGTCCATCACCAACTCCCAGAGTTCACTCAGACTCACGTCCATCGAGTCAGTGATGCCATCCAGCCATCTCATCCTCTGTCGTCCCCTTCTCCTCCTGCCCCCAATCCCTCCCAGCATCAGAGTCTTTTCCAGTGAGTCAGCTCTTTGCATGAAGTGGCCAAAGTACTGGAGTTTCAGCTTCAGCATCATTCCCTCCAAAGAA
>NW_011494459.1:1100308-1101031 GCF_000754665.1 Bison bison bison | reverse complement strand
CCTGGGTTGGTCATAACTTTCCTTGCAAGGAGTAAGCATCTTTTAATTTCATGGCTGCAGTCACCATCTGCAGGGATTTTGGAGCCCAGAAAAATAAAGTCTGACAGTGTTTCCACTGTTTCCCCATCTATTTCTCATGAAGTGTTGGGACCAGATGCCATGATCTTCGTTTTATGAATGTTGAGCTTTAAGCCAACTTTTTCACTCTCCTCTTTCACTTTCATCAAGAGGCTCTTTAGTTCCTCTTCACTTTCTGCCATAAGGGTGGTGTCATCTGCATATCTGAGGTTATTGATATTTCTCCCGGCAATCTTGATTCCAGTTTGTGCTTCTTCCAGCCCAGCATTTCTCATGATGTACTCTGCATAAAAGTTAAATAAGCAGGGTGACAATATACAGCCTTGACATACTCCTTTTCCTATTTGGAACCAATCTGTTGTTCCATGTCCACTTCTAACTATTGCTTCCTGATCTGCATATAGTTTTCTCAAGAGGCAGTTCAGGTGGTCTGGTATTCCAATCTCTTTCAGCATTTTCCACAGTTTATTGTGGTCCACGCAGTCAAAGGCTTTGGCATAGTCAACAAAGCAGAAATAGATGTTTTCTGGACCTCTCTTGCTTTTTTGATGATCCAGTGGATGTTGGCAGTTTGATCTCTGCTTTCTCTGCCTTTTCTAAAACCAGCTTGAACACCTGGAAGTTCATGGCTCATTTATTGCTGAA
>NW_011494459.1:1086628-1100208 GCF_000754665.1 Bison bison bison | reverse complement strand
TCTTCTGCTTCTGTTAGGTGCATACCATTTCTGTCCTTTATCGAGCCCATCTTTGCATGAAATGTTCCCTTGGTATCTCTAATTTTCTTGAAGAGATCTCTAGTCTTTCCCATTCTGTTGTTTTCCTCTATTTCTTTGCATTGATCACTGAGGAAGGCTTTCTTATCTCTCCTTGCTATTCTTTGGAACTCCAAATTCAGATGCTTATATCTTTCCTTTTGTCCTTTGCTTTTCACTTCTCTTCTTTTCACAGCTATTTATAAGGCCTCCCCAGACAGCCATTTTGCATTTTTGCATTTCTTTGCCATGGGGATGGTCTTTATCCCTGTCTCCTGTACAGTGTCACAAACCTCAGTCCATAGTTCATCAGGCACTCTATCAGATCTAGTCCCTTATTTCTATTTCTCACTTCCACTATAATCATAAGGGATTTGATTTAGGTCATACCTGAATGGTCTAGTGGTTTTCCCTACTTTCTTCAATTTCAGTGTGAATTTGGCAATAAGAGTTCATGATCTGAGCCACAGTCAGCTCCTGGTCTTGTTTTTGCTGACTGTATAGAGCTTCTCCATCTTTGGCTGCAAAGAATATAATCAGTCTGATTTTGGTGTTGACCATCTGGTGATGTCCATGTGTAGAGTCTTCTCTTGTGTTGTTGGAAGAGGGTGTTTGCTATGACCAGTGCGTTCTCTTGGCAAAACTCTATTAGCCTTTGCCCTGCTTCATTCCATACTCCAAGGCCAAATTTGCCTGTTACTCCAGGTGTGTCTTGACTTCCTACTTTTGCATTCCAGCCCCTTTTAATCAAAAGTGTCACATTATAGTGAGAGATGGACTATTTCCTGCCATATCAGTACCTGTGATCCAGCAGCTATGATGCTCAGCCACTTCTTGTGGTGAGCGGTAAGGAGCTCAGGATATGAAAAAATGCAGGATGCTGGCCCTAGATAGCTGAGATACGTCTGAAAGAAACGATTTCAGTGAGCCCAGACCCTTGCATTTTCACATACGTAGAAAAGCACTAAATTCCTTAGCTTGGGATATCTGGTTTTCTTTAATTAACAAAAACACTTGCCTTTTGTTGCAAACTTCTATATAACCTGACTCTATATGCCCTCCACCCCCATCCCCACCCTCCTGCCTCCTCAAAGAAGTTCTCTTGGGGTTACTTAAAATGCTGTCTCCTGAGCTTGAAGTCCTAAAATTTCCCACTAAATAAATCTTAACTCTCAGCTTTAAGGTTGTGACTACTTTTTAAGGTGACAATGGATATTGGAGAATTTTTTTCTAAACAAGAAAGATCAACATGTAGATGGCAAATAAAATTTTAATATCATAAGGAGATATGATAATGAAATATGTGAAAGATACTGTACATTTCATGGCAAACCTAGACAGTTCAAAGATGAAAAAGGTTCAGTAAAGCCCAACCAAATAATTCTTTTTGGCATGCTGCTTGAATGAATTTTTGGCAGTGATATGTGACCTTTATTAAAATATTCCAAAAAAATGAAAATAAAAAAATAAAATATTCCAGCAGTAGATAACAAGGGATAAAGTTTTATGAGAAACATATACACATAGCCAAGCTTGTTTTGTGCCACCATGCAGACACAGGATTGGCTTGGATAGGATCTAGATGATGAGTCTACCTTAGACATTTTGTTGCCCCTTTAGTAGATGGCTTAAGGTTAGTCTTCAATCTTTTTCCTTATAAAGGAAATTCTAAATCTCGTGAATTTACAAAAGATAACATTTAGTAGAGCAGTAGCTTTTAAACACTGCTGCATGTTAAAGTTTCCTCCCTAAATCCAGTCCTCAGCCCAGCTCAGTTCCATCAGAATCTTGATACTGATCAGGGACCTGTGGGGCTCCCAGGCACAAAGCCTTTATGAGTCCCCGTTTTCTTTGATTACAGCCAATAACCTTTATTTTTCCTTTATGGCATTCCCTAAGTTCCAAGGGGCAGATTCAAGCAGTTAACTAGGGATGGGAGGGGATGCATAATCAGGGACAGACAAACAGTCAAGAGAAACAAATAGGTCAGCCTTGGGGCAGGCTCCTGATTCCTCATCAGTACCCACAACAGTATCTTTAAGCTGTTTTGCAGATACTGAAACCGCCTTCAGGTGACCAAAGTTAATGATTAATGATGGTTTGCTGCCCACAGGTATGTAGATCCCAGACTGGTTGGAAACTTAAGATCAATGATGCTGACTCCCACTTACCTCACCAACAACCAGTCAGAAGAATGTCCATGAGCTGATAACACCCTCTTTAAACCATTACTGTAAAACTTCTCACTACCCTCTCCAGGTTGGGACACATGGTTTTGAGAGCATTCGACTGCTATGCCCCCTTTGCCTGGCAAAGCAATAGAGCTGTTGTTTTCTTCTTCACCCAAAACTCTGTCTCTAAGATTTAATTTGCTGTTGTGGTACAGAGGCCAGATTCATCTTTAATCTGTTGGGACAAGGACTTAGGTGTCAGTATACATTTTTAAAAATCCAGATGATCCCAGTGTATGGACAAGTCTACAAACTAGTGAAGCGATATTTTAAAAGTAACATTCCAACAGTCAGCGTTTAGAAATTAGAGAGACATGATGGGTACCAGATACATGGCCATGTGATAAAAATGTGCTCATTGCGATACATTATGGATGCCATTCAGTGTGAAAAAACTCAAGGATAAAAGACTGTGAATAATTTTCTTTTTTTTTTGCACAGATGATAAATCGGTTGTCAGCCTGTGTGAATTATTTAATGTGTAAATTGTCTCTTAAGCATATTTCAGAAAGAAGCAGATATTTGTTCTTGCATGTTAATCTTCATTTCAAAAACCTGTCTTAACATAGGTTATGTTCAGACAGCATCCTACAGTTTTTTTTCAAGTATCCTCCAAATTAGAAGACTCAACTGCAAAAAGACATTTGATGTGCAGTAAAAAGTGAAAGCAAGACCTTTGGGAAAGGGACCCTCAAACTTCGATTGTAAACAAACAGATGATAGGACCCAATACCGTTCATTTCTCACATTTCCCAGATCCTTAATGCTTGCTTTTTTCCTCCATTAAACTCTCAATTCTTGGAAAGCAATCGTGGTAGGGAGTTTATAGAACAGAATGATGCAGTGTGTAAGGGCAACATGAAATTGAAAAGGCATGGCCTTTATTTATTCATCTGGGTGGACTTCAGGCTGGGTTGTATTTCTTTCCTTCCTCTGTAAATGGAATTAGTGTCCTCTGCCTGGAAGGTTAGGTGAGATGGTATTTGTAAAACACCTAGGGACTACAGTAACATATGTATGTTAACATAGTTCTTTTCCATACCCATTTTGAAAATAGTTTATCAGTATATTTAGGTAAAGCAGTGGCTATAAAAGGGAAATAAAGTAGCTGACTTGGGACAGAAGTTAAGGATGTTGTTATATTTAAAGTTGAAAGAAATGGAGAGCCCTTGATTGGTTAAGTAAATTCTTGTAGAGTAGAACTCAATACATTAAAAAAAAAAAAGCAACCCAATCATATTATAAAATGGGCAGAAGACCTAAAAAGATATTTCCTCAAAGAAGACATACAGATGGCTAATGAACACATGAAAAGATGCTCAACATTGATAATTCTTGTTGTTGTTCAGTCACCCAGTTGTGCCTGACTTTTTGCGACACCATGGACTGCAGCATGCCAAGCTTGTCCATCCCTCACTATCTCCCAAAAATTGCCCAAGTTCATGACCATTGCATCAGTGATGCCATCTAGCCGTCAAATCCTCTGATACCCTCTTCTCCTTCTGCCCTCAATCTTTCCCAGTATCAGGGACTTTTCCAATGAACCAACTGTTTGCATCAGATGACCAAAATACTGGAATTTGAACTTCAGCATCAGTCCTTCCACCGAGTACTCAGGGTTGATTTCCCCTAAGATTAACTGGTTTGATCTCCTTGCAGTCTAAGGGACTATCAGGAATCTTCTCCAGCACCATGGTTCAAAGGCATTAATTCTTCGGCTCCACTACCTTTACAGTCCAGCTCACAACCGCACGTGACCACTGTGGAGAGTGTAACCTTGACTATATGGACCTTTGTCCATGGAGTAATGTCTCTGCTTTTCAACACACTCTCTAGGTTTGTCATAGCTTTCCTGCCAAGAAGCAAACGTCTTTTGATATCATGGCTGCAGTCACCATCCACAGTGATTTTAGAGCCCAAGAAGAGGAAATCTGTCACTACTTCCAACTTTTCCCCTTCTATTTGCCTTGCAGTAATGGGGCCAGATGCCATGATCTTAGTTTGTTGTTTTTTTTTATTCTTTACGCAGCTCTTTCACTCTCCTCTTTCACCCTCAAGAGGCTGTTTTGTTCCTCTTTGCTTCCTGACATTAGAGTGGTATCATCCACATTATCTGAGGTTGTAGATATTTCTCCTGTGTATCTTGATTCCAGCTTGTAACTAACTCTTCCAGCCCAGCATTTGGCATGATGTGCTCAGCGTATAGATTAAACAAACAGGGTGACAGCAGACAGCCCCATTGTACTCCTTTCTCAATCTTGAACCAATCAGTTGTTCCATACAGGGTTCTAGCTGTTGCTTCTGGACTCACATACAGATTTCTCAAGAGACAGGTAAGATGGTCTGGCATTCCCATGTCTTCAAGAGCTTTCTGCAGTTTATTATGGTCCACACAGTCAAGACTTTTGTGTAGTTGATAAAGCAGAGGTAGATGTTTTTGGGGGGCATTTCCTAGCTTTCTCTGTGACCCAGCAAATGTCAGCAAGTTGATCTCTGGTTCCTCTTCCTTTTCTAAATCTAGCTTGGACATCTGGAAGTTCTTGGTTTGCATAAGCCTGAAGCCTAGCATTGCAAGATTTTAAGCATGACCTTACTAGCATGGGAGGGTGAGCGCAGTTGTCCTAAGGTTAGCACCATTTGTTATTTGTAGACTATTTAATGATGGACACTTGACCAATGTGAGCTGATACCTCACTGTAGTTTTGATTTGCATTTCTCTAGTAATTAGCAGACATGTATATAAATGTGTGTGTCTGTGTATCTCAGTGATTTTGCTGTAAACCAGAAATTAACACAGCATAGTAAATAATGTATATTTCAATATATCAAAGTTTATAAATTAAATATTCAAACATTAAAAGAAAAAATAATTCTTGTAAAAATCCATGGTCCCAGGTACTTGCCTTTCCTTGTTTTTCACCTAAGTGGGAAATGCCTGGCCAACACATGATGGGCTCTGTCGCTCACTGGCCATGTCACTGCCTGTTTCCTTGTAGGGCTGACCTTGGGGAAGCCCTAGCAAAGGAAAGCCTGCCAGTTCCAAGCATCTCCAGCTTCAACTTTTGGTACCACCTACATGGCATCAAGGAAACACTCCTGCCATCCTCTCTCCACCTCTGTATCCCTCTCCTTGTTGGAGCCAGTGACTATGTAACTAGGAGAGGGCATGCAAGGTGGGATCATCTCTTACCTTGGGGATGGAGGTCCATGGATTCAGTCACATTCTGCCTTCAGAGATGTGCCAGCTAGGGGCTCTCAGAGGTGATGCTAGATGCCACATCACAGAATAGTCACCAAGGTCTCTGCAGTCTCCTGTCAGGAGGATGGCAGAAGGACTCACAGTGGCCTTTAGGGGCAGTGCAGTGTGAGCAGAGGCCATTCCTCCCCACGTTCGCCAGGTGGAGGGCTGCTGAGGGTGTCCGAGGTCATGACAGTGACTGGCAGGGGTGGGGGATGCTAGCACAAGTGGAGTATGACATCCTCCTCCCTGGCCTTGCTAAAGTTGACCTTCAGGAAGAAGTATGATGATGGGTCTCTGCCATTGCATTGAATTTTGGTCTCTAGGAGGTATGAAAGATGGGTCCAACATGTGCCCTGTGGCTCAGAATTGGGCTACAGAAGGCAGATGAGATGGGACCTCTGATCTTCCCAGGAGACACAGTGGTGTGCTGCTCCAGGCATGTGACTTGAAGGTTGTGGCCGGACTTGGTGGGGGTGGGGCGGGTCACCTGGATGACTTGCTCCCACCTCTACAGGATCTTCTGATGCCCAGGGCAGATACTCAGGTCAGAACTGCTCTCATGTGGCATAGGAGAACTTCCTGTTTCCAGGAGCTAGATAAGTATAGAGTCTTCCAGAAAGGAGATGTCACACTCACCAGGGAAAGTCACATGATGTCCCTTAAAAAAAAAATCCTCCCCTTGTCCTTTCCCAAAACCTGGACAAGGAAGAGAGAGAAGAGATAGGTTGCAGGGTGTAGCCTCCACCCTCTGTGCAGTAGGAAATGGAGGATTGACTTGAGAATGATGTTAAGAGTCTTAAAATCGACAAGCATTAGGTCTGATTAACTGAAATAAGACTGCTTCAGTAACCAAGTCAATGAAAATTTAATAAATTGGACTGAGCTGTCTTGCAGCAAAGCAGCCACCCAGCAGGAAAGGTAAGATTGACAAATCACAGCGGGTAGAAGTTACTGGAAAAAAGAAAACCATTTGATATTTATACATCAACAACTGGCAACTTCTCATGTAACCAATAGGTATTTTAAGTCAGGAGAAGCTGTGATAATGGCTGCTGCTGCTGCTGCTAAGTCACTTCAGTTGTGTCCAACTCTGTGCAACCCCATAGACGGCAGTCCACCAGGCTCCCCTGTCCCTGGGATTCTCCAGGCAAGAACACTGGAGTGGGTTGCCATTTCCTTCTCCAATGCATGAAAGTGAAAAGTGAAAGTGAAGTCACTCAGTCGTGTCCGACTCTCAGCCACCCCATGGACTGCAGCCTACCAGTCTCCTCCTTCCATGGGATTTTCCAGGCAAGAGTACTGGAGTGGGGTGCCATTGCCTTCTCCAATTGCTGACCACCATCTAAATGACTTATTGGGTCTTCCAACTCCTTACCAACGTTCTAACCCTTGTCATCACCCAGTTATAATCCAGTAGATAACCAGGTTATATGCAGATTGATACCAGCAGCTTTCTGGGTGCTCTCTGTACAAAGTCCCTGAGATTCCCCCTCTCCCCAGAGCTTCTTTGTCCCTTTATGTTACCATGTGCCGGTCTCAGTTGTTCATTCGTGTCCCATTCTTTGTGACCCCTTGGACTGTAGCCCACCAAGCTTCTCTGTCCATGAAATTTTCCAGGCAAGAAAACTGGAGTGGGTTGCCACTTCCTCCAGGGTATCTTCCCAACCCAGGGATTGAACCCTCATCTCTTGAGTCTCCTGCATTGGCAGGTGGATTCTTTACCAATAGTACAACCTGGGAAGCCCTTATGCTACCATAAATTGGTAATTTAGCTAAACAGCATATAAACCAATGGAACAGAAGGGCAAAGTGAAAGCTATTGTCTCAGTGAAACAACACAATAAATGTTGACGGTGAGAATTAAAAGATAGCTTTTGGTTTAGAGTGTGTGTGTGGTTTAAAAAAATCATAAAAAATCCAAAATTGGACTCCCTTCAATTTATTTCCGAGTTTTGTTATTTCATCCAGCCACCATTTTCAAATAATGAGATGTGAACTCAGAGCACACACCAAGCCCACGGATAATACGTGAAGGTAACATGACCTTCTGATCCAGGCTCAGACCTCAAGGTAGCCTGCTCTTCCAGAGAAAGATGGGAGATTAGGGGGCTCCCCTGGTGGTTCAGTGGTTAAGAATCCACCTGCCAATGCAGGGACTGAGGTTCGATCCTGATTCGGGAAGATCTCTCATGACTTGGAGCAGCTCAGCCCTCTGGCCACAACTACTGAGCCTGTGCTCTAGAGCTCAGGGGCCAAAACTACTGAAGCCCACATGCCCTAGAGTCCATGCTCCACAGTAAGGGAAGCCACCACACCGAGAAGCCCGCACACAGCAACTAGAGAGTCGCCCCCACTCGCCACAACTAGAGAAAGCCCTCGCACGCAGCAGTGAAGACCCAGTACAGCCAAAAATAAATTAAAAAAAAAAAAAAAGATGGGAGACTATGTGTGTATTTTATTCTAAGTTTAAAACTATATTAGGGGATGCATCTATTTCTGTCAGTTTTTAAAATCGTAACTGATTCTTTGACATTTTAAAAGTAAACTTTCTTATTTCAGAATGCTTTAAAATTTATAGAAAACTTGTGAGATAATATATAATTTCAGTATGTGTCATACCCAATTTTCCCTCCTATTCCTATCTTACATACTTATATTCCATTTGTCACAGATAATGAACCAATATTGATATGTTATTACCAACTTAAGGCCATGTGTGTGTGTGCAGTTGATCAGTCATGTTCGACTCTGTGATGCCATGGACGGTAGCCTGCCAGGCTCGTCTATCCATGGGTTTCTCCAGGCAAGAACACTGGAGTGGGTAGCCATTCCCTTCTCCAAGGGATCATCCCATCCCAGGGATTGAACCTGTGTCTCTTATGTCTCCTGCGTTGGCAGGAAGATTCTTTAATGCTAGTGCCATCTGGGAAGCCCACTTAAGGCCATAGTGTATCCAGATTTCTTCACACTTTTCCTCACATTTTTCTGTTCCAGGGTCCTGTCCAAGATTTCACGTTACATTTAATAGTCATGTTTCCTTCGGCTCTTCTTAGCTGTGCAGTTTTTCTGACCTTCCTTATTTTTGATCACCTTCACAGTTTGAGGTCACATATTTTTTGGAATATCCTTCCACTGGGATTTATTTGATGTTTCTCTCATGACTAGTCTGTAGTCATAGGGTGTAGAAGGAAGACCATAGGGATATAGAACCATTTCCATCACATCCTATTAAAAGTATGTTCTGTCAATATCACTTGTCTCCATTGATGTTGACCTTGATTCCCGGACTGGAGTTGCTGCTGAGTCACCTGGACAACTCACTGACCTGGACAACTCATTCTTGGCCCTGGAGATTTTGGTTCCAGAATTAAAAGATTTGATAGCGGGTAGTTGATACATATCGGAGAAGGCAATGGCACCCCACTCCAGTACTCTTGCCTGGAAAATCCCATGGACAGAGGAGCCTGGAAGGCTGCAGTCCATGGGGTTGCTAAGAGTTGAACAGGACTGAGCTACTTCACTTTCACTTTTCACTTTCATGCATTGGAGGAGGAAATGGCAACCTGCTCCAGTGTTCTCGTCTGGAGAATCCCAGGGACGGTGGAGCCTGATGGGCTGCCGTCTATGGGGTTGCACAGAGTTGGACACGACTGAAGCGACTTAGCAGCAGCAGCAGCAGTTGATACATATAGTGCAAGAACTGGCATGCAGTAAATACCATTAAGATCTTTGGGCTCTGAATTATTTTAACTCTGGGACCATCTTAGAACCAAATGCCAGATGTAGAAACTTACAAGTTTATGATGTAGACTGGTTCTCAAATACTCAGGTATATCAGAATTACATGGGATAGCTAATAAAAAACCAGGACCTGGGCTTTTTTTTTTTTTTTTAACAGGATTTTTAGGTGAATTTTGATATGGCTGATGTTTGAGAACTAAAATTGTTGGATGCAGGATAACTTTACTACAAAAGACGCCTTTTTTTTTTTCCTATCAAGCATTCCGTTCCCTACTTCAGGCACAAGCCCCAAATACGTATGAGAGAAGCCCACCCTTCCCAGTTTTCAGGATAGTCTGTCTAAGATTAGGGCTTCCCAGGTGGCGCTAGTCATGAAGAACCTACCTGCCAGTTCAGGAGACATAAGAGATGCAGGTTCAATCCCTGGGTCAGGAATATCCCCTGGAGAAGGGAATGGCAGCCCACTCCAGTATTCTTGCTTGGAGAATCTCATGGATAGAGGAGCCTGGTGGGATACAGTCCGTGGGGTCACAAAGAGTCGGACACAGCTGAGTCGGACACAACTGAGTGACTAACACACACACCTGTCCCAGGTAGCTTTAGTGGTAGCTTCTTCTAAGAGTCACAAGTAAAGCTCTGACCCAAGCCTTGCTAATCAACCAGCTCATGTCTGTTGTCTCAGAACTTGATCTAGGACTGGAAAGATAAACAAGTCAATCTTATTCACTGGAGTTAAGCATATTGAATGGGAAAAGTGAATATAAATGCTGCTTCTAACAGTTTCAGTGTATTGAACATGGACATATGAAATGCCAAGGGAAACCTGACTCAAGAAAAGTTTTGTAATCAATAGTCAAAGAACTTATTATGTAGTTATAGGCTGATCGCCATCTTTGGACTCATGATAGATGGTTATAGTTAAAGTAATGATATTCAAAGCCTTGTTTATTGAAGAGTAAGGTGATTCATTTGTAGCTGAGAGGCAAATTCACTTGTCAAGAGATGTTTCTCGACAGTTCGCTCATGTGAAGGTCAATTAGGATAATTTATTTAAACAATTCATTGAGTATATTAAAACAGAGTATTAGAAAGGGAGCATATGCTTATACAATTAGTTTTTTGAAATAGCAAAATTATATGACACCTATGTGTCAAGAGCATTACATATTAGTTGAGACTCACTTTATGAATGTGAATGCTTTTTAATAAATAATCATCCTCTAGATAATCCTTTTTGAAAATCTGAATTTTACATACTGTTTTCATTGAAAGCACTAATAGCCAGTAGTATAAGTTACTTAACATTTATGAGAGAATGCTTCCTTGTTCTCAGTTACTCAGTTATTTTGATCTTTATTATTAAAAACTTGAAACTATAGAATGTTTACATATAAAAGATTTCTATCCTTTAGTATTCAAGAATATGTCCTTTAAAAAAAAAAAAAGAATGAGCAATTTTTGCTTGCTCCGTGATTAACCTGGGAACATCTTGCTAGGATAAAGCATCATGTAAGAGCTACAATTTGATATATTTTGTGTGAAAATCCCAGATCAGTCACTTACCAGCTGTTTCTGAGATTGAGTATGTTGATTAATCTTCCTAAATCTCGGTTTTCCCATCTGTGAAATGATTGGGATTTTCAGTATTACATTTCTGATTCTGTGAATAAAACTGCAATAAGCCTATCAATAGTATGTATTAAAATAATCGTAGCTCTAATTTTAGAGTCTCATCTGTTGCATCTATAACTTTTCCCCTCCCTGTTCCTCTGGAAACACTTGTGTTCTCAGCTGAAGCTTGGGGTTAGGATTTCATTTAACAGAAACACTTGCCAGAACTAAAGATCCTGCATGCTGCAGAGACCTGGCTAAGCCAAATAAATCCATAAATAAAAAGAAGGTAATTTTTAAAAACTTCACTCCCCCCCCGACCCTTTAACAGAGGTATTTAGTACCACATGTGTCCTCTTCCACCGTTTTGCTGTCTCTGCACCTTAAAAGACAAGATGCAGAAAGAAAATTAGAATGAAGGCGAGAAATGAGGCTATGACTGCGTTTCCAGCTGAACGGTGTCATAGGTGGAAAGTTGCCAGCATTTGAAGTTAGTTGTTAAGGACTGTCTCTCCTATATGCTGAAAAGCACAAGGTAACACAAAAAATAGTAGTATTCTACAGTTGAAAAAATCCATTCCTTTGATCGAGAGTTATATATATATTATTATTTCCATTTCACATGAGAATTTCAGTGACTATAAAAATATAATCACCATGACCAGCATAGAATCCAGTGTTTCAGACAAAAGCGAGCATTATTTTGTTTTCTGTCGACAAATAAGCAAATTGATTTAGGCTTGAAGTATATTCCAATGAAATCTGTGTATTGAAAAATTAATGACATAGTAACATTAAAGTTTATTTAGTGTTTCTTTTTTGGTTATACTCTAATTTCCTTCCATTCAGTATTATTTGATAACCAGTTTCTACCTCAGTTCAGTTCAGTTCAGTTGCTCAGTCCTGTCCGACTCTTTGCGACCCCATGGACTGCAGCATGCCAGGCTTCCCTGTCCATCACCAACTCCCAGAGCTTGGGTTTCTACCTACATTAGATTAATGTACTGTCTCCTTTTTTCTTGACATGTTCAGTATTTTATCTCCTTTAACAAATGTTCAGAACAGCAAGTGCAAAATTTAAGATAATGTCTATGGATCAACCCTACTATTCATTCCTTTAGCATTAAAAAAAATAATTGAATGGCTTCTACATGATTTCTTTTTGAAATTGATTGGGTATAAATTTGTACAGTTTTCTCATGCTTTTTTATTAGGGCCTCATACATGGAAACAAGTTATATAGCAAAAACAATTATGAGACGTCTATCCTTAAACAGCATCTAAGGCTAAGGCTGAGCTTGGCATAACTAATTCTGTGTCACCATATTTTTCAAATCAATTGGCTATTATTTATTTAATAAAAATTAGCTATTTTGAGCAATATTTCAATACTGCACAAAACTGAAAAGCCATAAAACCCGAATTCTATCTCTTGAGAAAATGATTGCATTTGCATCAGCTTAAAGATATATTTAAATTTACATGTAAATTTACATGTAAATTTATATTTGCATTTTTTTTTCTGGTACTTTCTCGCATGGATGAGTGAAGCCTAGCAGATTACTGACAGGAAGTTGAGGGTTTTCAGTGGCCTCTACTGGTATTTGAGTTTGATTTCATGGTGGACAGTCACTGTTCAGCACAAAAAACTCCCTCTGTGATGCTGTCAATCCAATTTTGTACTAATGCCAGATAGTCTGATTCAGGATGATGACTTAGGTCATCTTATATTCAGCACTTTGAGATAAGAGTACATCTCCCTTAACTAGTTCATTGCATAATTTATTTCAAATTCTATAACTGTTGCAAGTTTGACTTAGGATGAGTCATTCAGAGAACTTATATTTGAAGAGGTAGAAAATGAATTCATATGACACATATCTTGCCCCCTTGAACCATATTCTAATACAGTATTTTCAAATTCTGCCCCAGATTTTCCAGATCTCTGATTCCTCTTTTAACAGAAGAACTTTGTTCTATCTGTTGGGATTTGTGTGACATTTCATTGGACAAAAAGATTCAGTGGTCAAAAGATTAGACACCTATGTCTGCTCTTTTGAAATTAAAAGAGATTTACCACTTTTTTATAGAAAAGGACTACTATGTGCTTAATCTGTATTTTATTTTTTAAAACAAAATTCTTCACCATTTATGTTTCGTATGCCTCTTTGAGAATTTTATAGAAGCTTTGAGACTTCTTAGTAAAATTCACAAGTGTATAAGCATACAACTTTTCAGAGATAATTTAAAATATTAAAAGTCCAATGTAAGCCCTGGGAGCCCAGGTTAAGAACTCTTATCTAAGTTTTATATCGTTCTTATTAATTCTACCATCAGAAAACATGAGACAAAATGCCTTGTCACTTGACTTTATAGACTTTCTCAAAATGAATTCAATAGAGATGTAATTTTGACTCTAAAAATAAAATTTTAGAAATAGTTGAGAAAATGTAAGCATAGAATAGCAGAAAATTAAAGGCATAAATGAGTGCAAGATTGAATCAAGGTTAAAACTTCAAATTTCTTAGTAGCAAAGTCAATACATACATAAGCTAGAGAGTTTATGTGTCTCTTGTATAAGGAACAATCCATAAGAAAGCCAGAGTCACAAAGGTAGGGAAATGGGTAAAGACCATGAATGTGCAAATTGCAAAATGACAGAAATGGTGAAGGCAGGGCTGGGGCGGGGCCAGGAGGGG
>NW_011494459.1:1082671-1086528 GCF_000754665.1 Bison bison bison | reverse complement strand
GGGGGAGTGGGGGGTGGTGGTATTCGTTTTCCCTGGTAGTTAAAACTATGAGGTGACTGTCCTTCAAATCAACAAACTTGACAAAAAAAGAAAAAAAAATCTTGGTACCCATCTTGGCATTCTCATTTTCCTGCTGAGCCCATAAATCACACAATCTGTCTAGAGTGAGATTTTTCAGTATGCTTCAAAAGCCCTAAAATGGTACAAGGCTGTAGGCAATAATCCCATCTGAAAAAATTTCAGAAAATGGACAAGCAAGCAAAGTTTCTGTTGCAACCTCTCTTAGTAGTGGGAAATTGGAGACAACTTTATTCAAAACAGCAGATGGATTGGATACATTATAATGCATCTATTAATTAGGTATATAGATCATTAAAATGATACTGCAGAAAATGATTACTGAATAAATTAATAGAAACTGCATGGTACAAAGTAATTGTAGTATTTTGTGTGTACCTAAGAAAAGTATTAGTTATGTATGTCAACATATTAATATTGTTTTTTCTCTAAATGGTGGTAAGTATTTTGACTCATTCTTTTAAAAATTATGTTGCTTATTTGTATTTTCTGTTTTCTATTGTATTCTTGTGCTAATGGGATTTTTTTTTTTAATTTAAGAAAAGTTTATGTTAAGTTCTAAAAAATCATGCTAAAGATGTGGCTCTATGAATAATGTAGTAATTTCCAAGATGGTAAGAAATTCAGACTCCTTTCCTTTTTATATTTTAAAGCTTTTATTTTCACATACGTCTCTATGTACAGTTTCACAGATATATTTCTATTTACATGCAGATATTCAATTATACTGGAGAAGGGAATGGCAACCCACTCCAGTATTCTTGCCTGGAAAATCCCACAGATGGAGGAGCCGGGCAGGCTACATTTGATGGGGTCGCAAAGAGTCAGACATGACTGAGCAAATTCACTTCACTTATTCATATATTCATAGTGACTTTATGAATGTATTAGTAGAGGTGTTTGATTCTGATAAAATTAAATTCATATATGTTTAAGAAAAGACGTGGTTTTTGTTTTGTTGTATAAAGATATAGTTCTACCATTTGTAACCCAGGAAGAGGGATGTGTCTGTTTTAGGAAACAATAAATGTCATCAACTCTCTGCTCGATCTTAGACACTTCCTGTGCTCTCCGCCCAGTTGTCTGTCTGTCTGTTTCTCACTCTCTCTTTCTCACTGTCTCTATCTCCTTCTGACTGTCCCTTAATCTCTCTCTTTCCTTTGCTGGTCTACATGCTGGGAAATGCAAGACTTTCAACCTTTATGTTGAAGAAAGATGGGGTAACCCTCCTGGAACCAGAGCCAACAGGCCCAGGCTCTTTCTGTGGCGGCATGGGTCAGATGCCCATGGCAGGCAGTTGGCCCAGGGAGGGGCCAGGGATGTAGCGTGATCTGAGAACATGTCAGCTCTCTCCTGCTCCCTGTGGATTGCATTGCACGCATGAGTAGTTCATTCAGCATTGGGGGAAAAAAATCAACCAAATGAAAAATGTATGTGCCATCCTGAACATTATTTTTTGTATCCTTTTGCATAATGCCTGCCTAACTAGATCTGAATCTTCACTAGTACTTCATGATCTTTTTATCTTCTAATTATTTTTACTCCGTACAGTATTAGGTCAGTACTAAACATTCAGACTTAAGATGAGAATAATAGATTACTATCAGATTCCATGAATACTAGTTCTGTGTTTTAGAAAGCATGGTGACCAGGTTTCAGTGTTTCTCCTCTCTGTCCCTAAGCCAGTGATGCTGACGACCTCTTTCCAGCCCTAGACAGTCTCTGGTTTTGTCCTCTGTAGCACATGACTATGGCTTCTCTCCAAGACTTCCCCAATTCTAAAAGGCTAGGCGATGCTTAACAATATCACCCATGGTGGTGGTTTATTGAATAGGTCTCACAGGCTGATTACATTCTTTTACAAGTAGCTCTTTTGAATTTCATAATTTCTCCCATGAGTTCTACCAGAATATAGTCCTAAAAATATACAGAAAGTTATTAAACCTGGAATTAGACTGCCAACATATTTTCGAATCGAATGTTTAATTTCATAATTGGAAAATGATACATCTGCTTGGAGAAAATCAGTGGGGTTGGAAAACAAATTATGTGTCGACAGTGTTGGTACAGAAAAATTATACATATTTATGAATGGCCAAATCATCTTATCACTGGAATTTGAAAATATAATTACCAATCATTTATAAGGTAATGATTCCAAGTGAATGCCTTATCTCGGGGCAAGTGTTTTATGTGTGTGTGTGAATTTACACATATATGCTGTATAATATGCAGTATCTCTAGGCACCATCTCATTTGATTTTTTTCAGCTAGAATTCAGATTTTAGGGAATTCAGTGCTACAGCAAATATATACTATGTGAAATGATTAATAAAATAGATTGCCACTTTTAAGCTCTGGAAGAATGCCGTACTTTAATCAAAAATTTTATGTATTTTAATCATAATGTATAATATTTTATTATACATTTTAATCATAATGTGTAAGTATTTTAATAATAATGTATAATGTACACTTTAAGTACATTGTGTGAATTGTTCAAACAGAGGCTGTATTAAACTAAGTTCTTTAAGAATTTAGTTTTATGATCATAAATGTGAAAGGATTATTCTTCTACTGATGTGTTTTAATTGCGGTTCATTATAAATATAAGTGTATTCTCCGTGTAATTTTCTCTTAATACCGTTGGGACATGATGATATCAGCCTGCTGAGAGTACTCCTGAGGCCCCAGCGCTGCCCCCCACAAAGTTGCCATGGTGACAGCCTTACTGCAGAGGCTGTGTCTGGGTTTTCACAGTGAGGTACAGGGCAGGTGGTCCTTGCAGTGACCCAGAACTCGATCCCTGAAGGAATTCCAAAACTTACAAATCTGATTTTCTGGTATGCTGCCTAGAAGTCTACATTTTTACCAAGGGCCCCATGTGATTCTGTTACATACCGAAGTGTGAGACATGCTGCTTTGATTCTGATGGGAAATGTGTCCATTATGTAATGTATGGAAATCCAAGCATAGAAAACACTCTTCTTTTTCCTTTTAAGAGAAATTGACTCTATCATTTAGCAGAGTGAGCCCTTTCCTGCAGAAACATAAATCTGGGCCGGAAAACTCCGTACATCCTTCCATCCCTGAATTCTCCAGGTGTCTGAAAGGCAGAGAAAGACCTCAGGATCCTGAAGACATGAGGGGTCTGGGTCCTTAGTGGCAGTCTCTCTTGGGAGCATCTCAGTGACTCATCTAGGGTAGTGCTTTGTCCTTGGAAGGGGCTACAGGTAGCTTTTGTCAATAATAGTATTTGTTTGCATGATGCTGGGTGACAAGCTCCTGAGAACATCAAATGCACAGTCAGGCAACTCGGGTTCTGGGTCTGGCTTAGTCCCTCACTGGTTATATGAACTTGAGAAATTCTTAGGGTCCAAAATGCCTTGGCTTTTTGCAAACATTCTGATTGGAAGGAAGCTCCTTGGGTTCTGGGTGGCCCTCACTACCCATGATTTAGTATACTCAAGTGGTGCTAGTGGTAAAGAACCTGCCTGCCAATGCAGGAGACATGGGTTTGATCCCTGGGTTGGGAAGATCCTCTGGAGGAAAAAATGGCTACATACTCAAGGATTCTTGCCTGGAGAATCCCATGGACAGAGGAGGCTGATGAGCTACAGTCCATGGGCTCACAAGTAGTCAGACATGATGAAAGCAACTTAGCACGCAGGTCTATAATGTAAGACTAGGGTGACTGTCTGGAGAAGGCAATGGCAACCCACTCCAGTACTCTTGCCTGGAAAATCCCATGGACAGAGGAGCCTGGCAGGCTGCAGTCC
>NW_011494459.1:1082039-1082571 GCF_000754665.1 Bison bison bison | reverse complement strand
AAGAAGAATGGAACTGGAGGAATCAACCTGCCTGACTTCAGGCTCTACTACAAAGCCACAGTCATCAAGACAGTATGGTACTGGCACAAAGACAGAATGGACACCTTACCTTTGACAAAGTAGGCAAGAATATACAATGGAGAAAAGACAATCTTTTTAACAAGTGGTGCTGGGAAAACTGGTCAACCACTTGTAAAAGAATGAAACTAGAACACTTTCTAACACCATACACAAAAATAAACTCAAAATGGATTAAAGATCTAAACATAAGAGCAGAAACTATAAAACTCCTAGAGGAGAACATAGGCAAAACACTCTCTGACATAAATCACAGCAGGATCCTCTATGACCCACCGCCAAGAATATTGGAAATAAAAGCAAAAATAAACAAATGGGACCTAATTAAAATTAAAAGCTTCTGCACAACAAAGAAAACTATAAGCAAGGTGAAAAGACAGCCTTCAGAATGGGAGAAAATAATAGCAAATGAAGCAACTGACAAACAACTAATCTCAAAAATATACAAGCAACT
>NW_011494459.1:1069956-1081939 GCF_000754665.1 Bison bison bison | reverse complement strand
TCATGCATTAGAGAAGGAAATGGAAACCCATTCCAGTGTTCTTGCCTGGAGAATCCCAGGGATGGGGGAGCCTGGTGGGCTGCCATCTATGGGATCACACAGAGTCAGACATGACTGAAGCGACTTAGCGGCAGCAGGGTGATTGTCAGAAAGATTATAGACTAATGAGAGACCACAGAAATCTGGGTTCACTTAGTTTTATAAAGCTTCCTCAAGGAGCTTTTTCATGCTTAATACTGTAAATATACCAAAAACCTGAAATGACAAGGCGTGTCAACTCCCAGTTTGGGTTATTAAGAAAAGAAGGAGTCTGTAATTTCAACCTAGAATTTTTATATTTTAGTGAAGAATTTAGTCCAACATGTTTGGAATATTCTCCTACTTGACCATTAAAACTTTGAATTATTATGCATTCTATTTGTATCTGTCATATATTTTTATTTTTACTTAATTTGAGAAATATTATCCAAAGAATCTACAGTGAAGTAGCCAGGGGTGTAGCAATGAAGATTCTGTGGACAGAATACACAGTGTCGTTTGTCGTATGTTTGCCAAATAAGGAGCTTGCTTCATGCTACCTTCAGCCCTGTTTTGAATGTGATCACCCATGCCCAGTTAGTGGGAAACCAGCATAGACTCAGGGAGAATTGAGCCTTATGGCATTCAGCTTTGCTATGCATCCTCTAGGAGTCAATTTTCAGTATACTGAAAGAGAGGCTGAAAACATGCTTGGCGTTTACCAAAGACAGATAAAAGTGGGCATTCGTCTGATGCACTGTGCAGAAGGGATATCATTCTTGTTAGTGGCTCCTTCTCAATAAACTCCTGAGCATAGCATGTACTCTGTGGTCTTAGAGACAGAGATGTTCAGACATGCACTCTGAATTTCTGGACAGGAATTGTAGAAATTCGGTGGGTGTATATGGACAGAGCCAGAGACAGGGCACACACACACTGACACCTGTAGTTGTTAGGGCACCTTAGTTCTTAGAGGATGCTGTGTAGGCAGTGGCTTTCCTGACGTCAAAGCAGCCTTGAAGCACTGGTGGTATTTGGGCTACCAGTACAGCTGCACAGGATGTACACTTGCAAGAACACCCTGGTCCAAACTGAGGGTCAGTTAAGTGTCCCACAGGCTACCTGTTCGGAACATCAAATGGCTTCAAGTCATCAACACTTTCATTATCATGAGCTAATGTTTTCTGCATTCTTCCTATGGGATGTACATTCACTTAGCCAGCTAATGACATGTTGAATATCCAAATATATGTAAATAATTCTTTACTGAAATGTGATTTAGTTATTAATATAAATTTAGTGGAAAAATAAAAATATATAGTTTGAGTTCCCATTGGTGGTGGTTTAGCTGCTAACTCGTGACCCCATGATACTTGTGACCCCATGGGTTGTGTGGCCCACCAGGTTCCTCTGTCCATGGGATTCTCCAGGCAAGAATACTGGAGTGGGTTGCCATTTTCCTTCTCCAGGGGATCTTCCCAATCCAGGGATCGAACCCAGGTCTTCTGTTTTACAGGCAGACTCTTTACCAACTGATCCACAAGGAAGCCCCAAGTTCTCATTACAGGAGTGAAACAGTTAAAATAACTGTTATAAACACCACATGGGTGTGAGTTGCACATTGTGCCCGACTCTGAGTCCCCATGGGGTGTAGCCCACCAGGTTCCTCCCTGCATGGGATTTTCCAGGCAAGAATACTGGAGTGGGTTACCATTTCCTTCTCCAAGGGCTCTTCCTAACCTAGAGTCAAACCCAGGTCTTCTGCATTGCAGGCAGACTGTTTACCATCTGAGCCACCAGGGAAGCCCTATAAGTACCACAGGATTTCCCAAAATTGAGTGCTTTATTACTGACTTCATGGTACATCTTTTGGAAAATCCAAGTTTTGGTTTTCTACCTCTATGATGACTCTAGTTATGAGAAAACCATGCAACATCCACAATGTATAGTGGATCTATTCTCTTGCAAACAACATGTAACACTTTTCTCTCAGTAATTGTTTTTAATTGAAGTATTTAATGACATTACTAATAAATTACTAACATTAACAAATTATGATCTAACCCAAAGTAGTTTTGAGTCACTTTGAAAAACCCACATCCATCAAACGGGCTTCTTGATGTTGATTCCTGGCATCCCCTGTCTTTTCCCTTCCCTCCACCTCCTTATTGAGCCCATTTACACACAGATGACCCCAAGGGCCCTTCATGAACCCCCTGCTGTCTGAGCAAACTGAAGGAAGCAAGAAGGAAGAAAGGAAGCAGGGAAGGAAGGAAGCCCCACCTGAAGAGAGATTTAGTGGCTCCTTTTTTTACTCTCTCTTTTTTTTTTTTTGGCTGCGCTGCGCAGCTTGCAGAGTCTTGGCTCCCTGACCAGGGACTGAACCCAGGGCCTCGACAGTGAAGGTGCTGAGTCCCCCAGGGAATTCCCAGTGACTCCCTTCTTGAATATAGATCTTACAAAATGCACAGTGCCTCTTGGCCATCAGAATCTTGACAGAGTCTTGTGCCAGTTAGATGTTCCTTGCTTTTTATCTAGGCATATTTTTCTTAGTAGGAGGATAACTGTTATTCCTGTGAATTGGATCTGCAACATCAGCTACTAAATTGTATGCCCTTTGCAGTAAAAACTACCTTTACTGTTAACATTTTGTCTTTCAGTGTCTAGCACAGTGTCTGGTCCTTGGAAAATACAGTTTTAATACTACAATCGACCAGTGGTATCACTGTAACCAAGTTGGCTAGCTGGAGTGAATGAACTGTATTGGTTAAGGTCTTTGGTTACAAGTCAAATAACTACTCATTCACTTACAGGGGGAAAGTTATCTGTTGGAACAATATGAGCTGCTCATGGAAGAAAAGAACATGTCCAAAAGCCAGAGTTTAGAAATGGGATGCTAAGTTGCTTCAGTCGTGTGTGACTCTTTGCAACTCTATGGACTATAGACCTGCAGGGTCCTCTGTCCATGGGATTCACCAGGCAAGAATATTGGAGTAGGTTTTCTTACCCTCCTGCAGGGGAGCTGCCTGCCCCATGGATGGAACTTGGGTCTCTTATGTCTCCTGCATTGACAGGCAGCTCTTCACCACTAGTGCCATCTAGGAAGCCCTGAGAAAGGCTATAGATGAGACAAAATGAACGGATTTCAGCTACACACATCAAAGTTCATATGTCCCATTTGAACACTAAAAAATGCATTCTATCGATGTTTCTCCTTGCAGGGAAGACATCTGATATTAAGTGAATAAATTTGACAATATGAAATGTTTAAAATAGCATTCAAAGAAAATATCATATGACAATGCTTACATATGGAATCTGAAAAAAAAATGGTACAAATGAACATATTTACAAAACAGAAATGGAGTTACAGATGTAGAATATAAACTTATAGTTGCCAAAAGGGGAGGGCTTCCAAGGTGGTGCTAGTGGTAAGGAACCCACCTGCCAAAGCAGGGGATGTAAAGAGACGTGGGTTCAATCCCTGGGTTGGGAAGATCTCCTGGAGAAGGGCAGGCAACCCACTCCAGTATTCTTGCTTGTAGAATCCCACAGAGAGAGGAACCTAGCGGGCTACAGTCCATAGCATCATGAAGAATCGGACACGACTGAAACGACTTTACTAAGTGCTCGATAATGGCCTACATGGGAGAAGTATCTTTAAAATAATGGACATATGTATGTATAAAACTGACTCACTATACTGTACACCTGACACTCACACAACCTTGTTACATTTCTTACTCACATTGGAAGCTCTCGTAATGCAAATTGGCCACGTTTGGAAGACAATTAAAGACAAGTCAGCATTTCTTCTGCAAAAGAATTGCCTTGGTCAGTTGAACTGTAGCCAGGTGAGACCCTAATAAGCCAAATGCCTACTACAGAAAGGATCTCCATCATACAGTGAAATGGCATAAAGGATTTTTAGTCACTTTGCATGTCTTCAGAGGCTTGTGTGGGCTTGGGTAATGGGGCAGATTATAATGACTCTGAGTAAAAATGTGTTTCTACCATTTCTGTTGCCTTTTATGAGCCTTTACTGACAGCAAGTAGAAAGGGCTTCTGTTCCCTAGATTAAGAATAGTTATGCAGGCAGGATTCAGTTGATGAATTCTCTTTGCTTTGCAAAGTTAAATGTGTGATTTTAGAATCAAACTCGCAGGTAAGCACTAGAAAACAGGATACAAGCCATTGTGTGGGGTTGATGGCCCTTATGGAAGATGTACTTACTTCCTGTAAGGAGTCACTCCTGGCCATTCTAAGAGTTAAACTTTTAATTCAGGATGTCCTCGACTAATCTCACAAGGATGTGGCAGAGCATATGAATAAAAGCAAGCAAAGGAGAAATATGTTTGAATGCTGTCATTTATTGTAAAGTGAGCTTTCATTTGAAAATTGTAGTGCTCCTTTATTTCATCTTTCACTTACTTTTGGAAGTAATTCCTTTTCAGATTATTTTGTTTCTCGGATATGCACATGTTTCGTGTTACCCAGAAGACAGTTATCCAGCGCCAGATCTTCCTTTTGGTTCATTGTGCAAGAGTGCAAGACTAGAGCCTTGCTCTAGACATTATAGTGTGGATCTAATAGATGAAACTTATGGTTTTATCCTCTGCTCTATTAAAGATTCAGAGTATGACCTTGAAAATATTACCTAATTCCTTTATACCTCATTACCATCCCATTTATAACATGTATCTGCAAAGAGTCCTTGCTTGCTCAGACTGCTTGCTCCAGGGCTGCCCGTGTGCTTCTGTTCTTTGTGCTGTGTAACAAGAAGAAACCTATAGATTAGATGTCAGTATTGTAGGAGAGGGCTTCCCAGGTGGTGTTAGTGGTAAAGAACCTGCCTGCCAATGCTGGGGATGCAAGAGATGCGGATTTGACCCCTGGGTTGGGAAGATCCCCTGGAGAAGGAAATGGCAACCCACTCCAGTATTCTTGTCTGGAAAATCCCATGGACAGAGGAGCCTGGCAGGCTGCAGTCCATGGGGTCACAAAGAGTCAGACATGACTGAGCACAGACACAGAGACACAGAGACACACACACACACACAATTGTAGGGAATGCCAGTATTGATGAAGTGAAACTGAGGTTTTACTTAGTTATGCCAATAACAAATATATGTTTCATATTTTAAAAAGAAATTTATTTTATATTGGAGCTTCCCTGGTGTCAGATGATTAAAGAATTTGCCTGTAATTTACAATGTTGTGTTAGTCTCAGGTGAATCTGAAAAAGAACAGGTATATGTTATGTGTAGCAGAATCACTTTGCTGTATTTTCATATTTAAAGAGCATCTTTTTAGTATTAGTTATAGAAGGTCTTGTAGGTCTTCATAGAACCGTTCAACTTCTATGAACAGTAGACTTGGCTTACTCTGATATGAAATGGCTTGCCTTTCAAATGAACCATAATTATTCTGTTGTTTCTGAGATTGCACCCAAGTGCTGCATTTCAGACTCTTTTGTTGACTATGAGGGCTGTTTCATTTCTCCCAAGAATTCTTGCCTATAGTAGTAGATATAATGGTAATCTGAATTAAATTTGCCCATCCCCATCCATTTTAGTTCATGGATTCCAAAAACATTGATTTTCACTCTTGCCATCGCCTGCTTGACCATGTCCAGTTTGCCTTGATTCACAGACCTAACATTTCATGTCCCTAATGTAATTTTCAGGTGAAATTTATCTTCCCCATATCTAAAACCTAAATGTACTAGAGTTCCAGAAAAACATCTATTTCTGCTTTATTGACTATGCCAAAGCCTTTGACTATGTGGATCACAATAAACTGTGGGAAATTCTGAAAGAGATGGGAATACCAGACCACCTGACCTGCCTCTTGAGAAATCTATATGCAGGTCAAGAAGCAACAGTTAGAACTGGACATGGAACAACAGACTGGTTCCAAATAGGGAAAGGAGTACGTCAAGGCTACATATTGTCACCCTGCTTATTTAACTTATATGCAGAGTACATCATGAGAAACGCTGGGCTGGAAGAAGCACAAGCTGGAATCAAGATTGCTGGGAGAAATATCAATAACCTCATATGCAGATGACACCACCCTTATGGCAGAAAGTGAAGAGGAACTCAAAAGCCTCTTGATGAAAGTGAAAGTGGAGAGTGAAAAAGTTGGCTTAAAGCTCAACATTCAGAAAACAAAGATCATGGCATCGGGTCCCACCACTTCATGGGAAATAGATGGGGAAACAGTGGAAACAGTGTCAGACTTAATTTTTTGGGGGCTCCAAAATCGATGCAGATGGTGACTGCAGCCATGAAATTCAAAGACGCTTGCTCCTTGGAAGGAAAGTTATGTCCGACCTATATAGCATATTGAAAAGCAGAGACGTTACTTTGCCAATAAAGGTCCGTCTAGTCAAGGCTATGGTTTTTCCTGTGGTCATGTATGGATGTGAGAGTTGGACTGTGAAGAAGGCTGAGCGCTGAAGAATTGATGCTTTTGAACTGTGTTGTTGGAGAAGACTCTAGACAGTCCCTTGGACTGCAAGGAGATCCAACCAGTCCATTCTGAAGGATATCATCCCTGGGATTTCTTTAGAAGGCATGATGCTAAAGCTGAAACTCCAGTACTTTGGCCACCTCATGTGAAGAGTTGACTCATTGGAAAAGACTGTGATGCTGGGAGGAATTGGGGGCAGGAGGAGAAGGGGACGACAGAGGATGAGATGGCTGGATGGCATCACTGACTCGATGGATGTGAGTCTGAGTGAACTCCGGGAGTTGGTGATGGACAGGGAGGCCTGGCATGCTGTGATTCATGGGGTCGCAGAGTCGGACACGACTGAGCGAATGAACTGAACTGAACTGAACTGAAATGTACTAGAAGTCATATATCATTTCAGTTCAGTCCAGTCGCTCAGTCTTGTCTGACTCTTTGCGACCCCATGGACTGCAGCACACCAGGCTTTCCTGTCCATCACCAACTCCCTGAGCCTGCTCAAATTCGTGTTCATCGAGTCAGTGATGTCATCATATGTACGTCAGTAACATAGTTTTTCCTCTTACTAATTCGACAAATAATCTACATGTGATTCAGACCCTGGATTTTTCAAGTCTTGGATTCCTCCTCTTTTTAAATTTTTTTTTTTAACATGGAATTCCATGCTTTATTCAGATGTCTCTAGTTTTTGCCTATGGTCTTTCCCTGTTCCCAGTGCCCGTTAGGATGGCATATGACATCTGGTAGTGAGAGGCACTCCCTGTTCTAATGACTTTGAAAGTTTCGGGTGTACTGTCAAATATTTTGTAGAATGGCCTTCTATTGAAATTTGTCTCTTATTTTTCTCCTGCTTTTACAGAGAGGATTACAGTTTTTTGACAGCGGGACCTCAAAGGGAAAGTGCATTAAATTATCAAATTTGCATAGGTTCAGGGTTATTTATTACTAGTGAGGTAAACCTTGCTCACCTGACTAAAGCAGTGTCTGTCAGATTTCTCTCTGGAAAAAGTGAAAGTGTTAGTCCTTTGGTCATGTCCAAATTTTGCAACCCCATGGACCATAGCCCACCAGGCTCCCCTATCCATGGGATTTCCCAGGCAAGAATGCTGCAGTGGGTAGTCATTTCCTTCTCCAGGGGATCTTCCCAACCCAGGGATTGAATCCTGTGGCGGATTGCACCTACATTGCAGGTGGATTCTTTACCATCAGTGCCACCAGGGAAGTCCTTCTTTCTGGAACGCTACTGATTTTTCTGCCTCTCCATAATGTAATTTTTAAGAGAAAGTCCACACTTAGAGAGTGAGGAGTGAGTTCTACTTCATTTGAAATTCTTATCCAGGGAGTCCCACATTCTTCTAATTATGAAAGAGTCCAGTTTCCAAATTTGCCTAACATGTTAGCTTATGTGGTCAATTTGAATTTTAAATTAGGAGTTGTCTTGGTGACTAATACAAGTTACATTTTTTTTTTTAATAAAATCCTGCATATTGGAGCCGTTGGTTTTAGATCCTATTCATGCCAAATGCCCGCTGGACGAGGTCTTCTGTGGCCATGGCAGAATTTCTTATGTTTAGACTAGGCTTATCATCCTTTCTGAGGGTTCCTCCCAACAAGTTGTATTAAACACAGTTGTGTCTGACTCTTTGCAACCCCATGAACTGTAGCCCACCAGGCTCCTCTGTCCATGTGATTTCCTAGGCAACAATACTCGAGTGGGCTGCCATTTCTTTCTCCAGGGGATCTTCCTGGATCAGGGATTGAACCCACATCTCTTGCATCTTCTGCATTGGCAGGCAGACTCTTTGTTCCTAAATGGTTATGTAGTAACTCTAACAACTTGAATTTAATGATGTATCTGTGCAATTTCATAGAAATTTAAATATGTAAAATTAAAATTCAGTACACCGTTATTCAGTTTTCTCTCGGGTCTTATACAGTGTTTAAAATCATGACCAGATATAAATGATCTTGAAAGTAATATCTATAAATTAATTTCTGATGAATGTTCCCCACCCTGTTTTGTTACATTCATTCAACATATCCATGGAACTTTCATCTTGTGTTCAAAGTTCAGAGAGATTAAAAAAAAAAAACCAGTCAATTAAGAGACTTTTTTTTCCCCCCTCAATTGCACAAATTATATGTGTGGTACACAGAAATTAGATAATAATCTTCCAATAGGATGATGTGTAGATTTGTTATTCTAAATTGAAATTCAGTCACTTGTACAATTTAAATTTAGCATCATTCTCAGAGTAATTACTGTTTCACAAAAGCAGTCTATCAGACTGCGTTGCCTCACATGGATGCCATGTACCGAGAAAAGTCACAGGGGAACAGAGGCAGAATCCATGGAAAACAAAAGGTTCTTTCAAAACCCGGCATCATTTTCTTTGGTGGAATTATTGATATCAACAAGTACCAGTAGCCACTTGTTTCTTAATTAAGTTAATAAGTGACTAATTGATCTGGGAAGTAAGTGATTCCAGGCAAAACAAATACTCATACAATGAAAAGACCAACTGAATAGTCACATAACAGACAGAATAAGTTAAACTTTATCAGTTCACTTGGTACTCCATTCATTAATTCATTCAACAAATAAATATTGAGACAAACACTGAATATTGAGACAAACAAGTAATGGTTGGTATCTTAACCAAGGGATTGGGACCAGTCAGTAAAGAGAATTCATTTCAAAGTAGATTGTCATTTGAAAAATACATAAAAGGTGTATTTGTCTTTGTTCATTAATCTTATAGGACCTAGTCCGTTTACTTAAAAATGGGTCTGCTAGTAAGCATTCCAAATGAAGATTCTTGTAGATTCCTTCCTCACCCTAGTCTCCCCTTATTACATCCTCTATTATTTCAGTTTCCATTTATTTAAAGTAAGAAATCAAGACACTGGTGGAGCACTTTGAAGGAAGAATCCTTCTCAATGTGTATCATTGTTCCCTAGTCTTTTGCAATCATCTGGAAAGTCACAGCATTTTTAAATGGGTTTTTAAAAGGAGTTTCACCAAACAATTAAAAACAAAAGAACTTTCATTCTTGATGCAATTATATCTCATTGGTTTAGATGTTGTTGTTTAGTTGCTAAGTCATGTCCAACTCTTTTGCAACCCCATTGACTTTAGCCTGCCAGGTTCCTCTGTCCATGAGATTTCCCAGGCAAGAACATTGGAGTGGGTTTCCATTTCCTTCTCCAGGGAAGAAGACCCAGGGATCTTCCCAACCCAGGGATCAAACCCATGTCTCTCGCATTGGCAGCCAGATTCTTTACCACTGAGCCACCTATTTAGTTAAATAATAGAATCACAACTTAAACCTGAATGAATGGATTTGAAAGTATCACAGCTGGCTCCTGGTAAACTGCTGCTTAACCACTGAGGACAGGAGGATCTCAAGCTGCTTTGGAGACAACAGCTGACCACAAGTGCAGAAGGGACAGGTCTGCTAGGGTTATGGAATGGAGCCAGTTTGAAGGCTTATAGAACATGAACTGCTCATTGTGCTAGGGACTAGGACACCAAAGTGATAAGCACTCTGAAGGTGTTCTGACTACAAAGATCCACACTTTGGATCCAGTCTCTATATTCATCATTTTTCCCCTGGGGCACCTCCTAAGTGGGAAGAGACCATTTCCTATTTGTCTTTTGCAGCCAGTACTTGATGCCCAGTACTGGTCCATCACAAAGTGATCAGTGAGTTATTTTTAAATTAATGAACTATTTTAAAAATTGGTATCAGCATTGAGGCATGCTATAGATTTGTAGAACAGTAACATGACTGAGAACCACAGGCTGTGTGGCTTTAAACAGTAGCGCTTCCCTTGGTACCTTAGTACCTTAAGCTCTCTAGACCTCAGTTTCATCATCTGGGAATCGAGGATAACAATAGAAGTCCAGCAGAGGATTGTTGTATTAATTAATGATACTGGTGAAGAGCTTACAAGAGTACCTAGTATTTAGCAAGTGTGCATTAATATTATTATGATACTGTCTTATAAAATATTTTTGTTCAATTGTAACCAAAAAATTTAAATATAACTTCATAGCTATTTCCTTATTTGCACAACCACTGATTTATAAATAATATTATTTTTTAAACCTGCTATGATAGGTATGACAATGGTATGCATTTTTATTGCTTTTTCATCTAAGGCACACTAAAATTAATTGATAGGAAACTTTATTGCAAGAAAGATAAATAAGAGAAAGTTTTTATAGCTGAATATTTATGATTTTTCTAATGCAAATCTATATACCTGTGGTGTTCACAGAATTGAGATTTTTTCATAAGTACCATGTTTATTTATTTTGGGGTAGTGCTTTTTACAGTTGTTTGAACATGTGTGTATAAAAGTCTCAATTGCTAGTGCTTGTTACTATTTTTAATAGCTCCTACTGGTTTATGAGGTTTGCAATGTTAATTAGAACTTAAAACCTTTATTTATCCCTCTTAAAAATAATCATCTTTGACTGAAAGTTCATCTGTCACTTGTCTTTTGGAGACAGTGAAAGTTTATCAGTCATAGAGAGACATAAAACAGTAGATTATAGTCACGTTTACTCATACATTTCTCCCTACAGAAAGACCAGTAAAAACACCAAAATAATACCATATAAAAAGTACAAAATTTCTACTTAAGTGGCAAATTTTTATTTTTCTCTCTGAACATAGAACCACAATTGCTTTTCATAAGAGTTATGCTAATTTTCTTTAAACTTGTCTGTATTTGAACTCATAACTGACTAATTTTATAATAACTAAATAACAAATATTTGGTACTTTATTCAGAAATAATGTGTATTAGAGGGTGATAGTTACTGATCACAGAAAAGATTGTTAGTATTTAGGAAAAGTGAAAGAAGATGTTGGAAATGGGAAACATAAGGCTAGGAAAAGACTTTTCCCTATAAGTAAGAGGAATTAATTATGAAAGAAATTACTTTTAAAAATATGCTGGAAAAATGGTACAAAATATTGTAAATTTTTTGATATAGTCATTTTTAATCAGGAATATGACATCATCAGACCAAGCCTATTCATTCATATCTGAGATTTAAAACATATGATTACACACAATAATAAAACATATACAGAATATTACATTCAAAGAGTTTTGTTGAATTTGCCCTTTGCAATTTAAACACGCTTACCCTCTTAGACACCACCCTTATGGCAGAAAATGAAGAGGAACTAAAAACCCTCTTGATGGAAGTGAAAGTGAAGAGTGAAAAAGTTGGTTTAAAGCTCAACATTCAGAAAACAAAGATCATGGCATCTGGTCCCATCACTTCATGGCAAATAGATGAGGAAACAGTGGAAACAGTGTCAGACTTTATTTTTTGGAGCTCCAAAATCACTGCAGATGGTGACTGCAGCCGTGAAATTAAAAGACGCTTGCTCCTTGAAAGGAAAGTTATGTCCAACCTAGATAGCATATTGAAAAGCAGAGACATTACTTTGCCAACAAAGGTCCGTCT
>NW_011494459.1:1054655-1069763 GCF_000754665.1 Bison bison bison | reverse complement strand
CTCCAATACTTTGGCCACCTCATGCAAAGACTTGCTGCTGCTGCTGCTGCTGCTAAGTCGCTTCAGTCGTGTCCGACTGTGTGTGACCCCGTAGATGGCAGCCTACCAGGCTCCTCCGTCCTTGGGATGTGAAGAGTTGACTCACTGGAAAAGACTGTGATGCTGGGAGGAATTGGGGGCAGGAGGAGAAGGGGACGACAGAGGATGAGATGGCTGGATGGCATCACTGACTCGATGGACATGAGTCTGAGTGAACTCCGGGAGTTGGTGATGGACAGGGAGGCCTGGCATGCTGTGATTCATGGGGTCGCAAAGAGTCGGACATGACTGAGCGACTGAACTGAACTGAACTGACCCTCTTAGAACATGGTGGACTTCATAACATATTAAAAAGATGTTTGCATAATGGTGACTTAAAAAGATGACATCCCGTTTTCAAAATATCAAGAGTAATTGGCACCTTGGTGACAAAACCTCAGTATTTATTTAAAATTCACCCTCCCAAAAAAATCTTCCCTGAAACTGATAATTATTATTTTGTAATTGGGTTTGTAATGTAAAAGAACTATTATATGCAAGCATTGAAAATCCTGAGATCTAATCAAAAGGATATGACAATATTTGAGTTGAAATCCTGGACCATTGTTGACTTCTGACCTCTAAGACTGGACATTGAAATTGTTACTCAGTTCAGTTCAGTCGCTCAGTCGTGTCTGACTCTCTATGACCCCATGAATCGCAGCACGCCAGGCCTCCCTGTCCATCACCAACTCCCGGAGTTCACTGAGACTCATGTCCATCGAGTCAGTGATGCCATCCAGCCATCTCATCCTCTGTCATCCCCTTCGCCTCCTGCCTCCAATTCCTCCCAGCATTAGAGTCTTTTCCAATGAGTCAACTCTTCACGTGAGGTGGCCAAAGTACTGGAGTTTCAGCTTTAGCATCATTCCTTCCAAAGAAATCCCAGGGCTGATCTCCTTCAGAATGGACTGGTTGGATCTCCATGCAGTTCAAGGGACTCTCAAAAGTCTTCTCCAACACCACAGTTCAAAAGCATCAGTTCTTCTGCGCTCAGTCTTCTTCACAGTCCAACTCTCATATCCATATATCACCACAGGAAAAACCATAGCCTTGACTAGATGAACCTTTATTGGCAAAGTAATGTCTCTGCTTTTCAATATGCTATCTAGGTTGGTCATAACTTTCCTTCCAAGGAGTAAGTGTCTTTTAATTTCATGGCTGCAGTCACCATCTGCAGTGAAAAATTTTGGAGCCCAGAAAAATAAAGTCTGACACTGTTTCCACTGTTTCCCCATCTATTTCCCATGAAGTGATGGGACCGGATGGCATGATCTTTGTTTTCTGAGTGTTGAGCTTTAAGCCAACTTTTTCACTCTCCTCTTTCACTTTCATCAAGAGGCTTTTGAGTTCCTTTTCACTTTCTGCCATAAGGGTGGTGTCATCTGCATATCTGAGGTTACTGAGATTTCTCCCAGCAATCTTGATTCCAGCTTGTGTTTCTTCCAGTCCAGTGTTTCTCATGATGTACTCTGCATGTAAGTTAAATAAGCAGGGTGACAATATATAGCCTTGACGTACTCCTTTTCCTATTTGGAACCAGTCTGTTGTTCCATGTCCAGTTCTAACTGTTGCTTCCTGACCTGCATACAGATTTCTCAAGAGACAGGTCAGGTGGTCTGGTATTCCCATTTCTTGAAGAATTTTCCACAGTTTATTGTGATCCACACAGTCAAAGGCTTTGGCATAGTCAATAAAGCAGAAATAGATGTTTTTCTGGAACTCTCTTGCTTTTTCTATGATCCAGCAGGTATTGGCAGTTTGATCTCTGGTTCCTCTGCCTTTTCTAAAACCAGCTTGAACACCTGGAAGTTCATGGTTCACGTATTGCTGAAGCCTGGCTTGGAGAATTTTGAGCATTACTTCACTAGCATGTGAGATGAGTGAAATTGTGTGGTAGTTTGAGCACTCTTTGGCATTGCCTTTCTTTGGGACTGGAATGAAAACTGACCTTTTCCAGTCCTGTGGCCACTGCTGAGTTTTCCAAATTTGCTGGCATACTGAGTGCAGCACTTTCACAGCATCATCTTTCAGGATATGAAATAGCTCCACTGGAATTCCATCACCTCCCCTAGCTTTGTTCGTAGTGATGCTTCCTAAGGCCCACTTGACTTCACATTGTTATTAGTAATCACTTTATACATATTTGCTATGAGGGTCAGAATTTTTACCTGTTATCTCAGTACTGTAGATAAAGTACTATAAGGAAAACAATTACACCCACTGAAGAGTCATAGAATAAAATTTGACTCATAGTTCTCTGTGATTGGAAACTGCCTTTTGTCTTATATCTTTGTTCTGCAGTTCAAAATATAATGTTATGGGAAGAGGCAGAGTAGGTATCTTTAATTAAGAAAATGTATAAATAGCCAAAAAATACATGAAAAGGTGTGAAATGTCACTAGGCTTCTGGGAAATGCAAATCAGAACCATAGGGTATCACCTCACCACTGTTAGAATGGCTATCATCAACAAGACAGGAGATAGTTCAGTGCTGGTGAGGATGTGGGAAAAAGGGAATCCTTGGGTGCTGTTGGTAGAAATATAATTTGCTACAACCACTATGGAAAATAGTATGGATGCTCCTCACAAATTTAAAAATATAACTACCACATGATCCACCAAATTCCAACTTCAGGGTATATATCAGGAAGTGAAAATAGGACATTGAAGAAATATCTGCCCTCCCGTGTTCATTGAAGCATTATTCATAGTAGTGGGGATACGGAAGCAACCTAAGTGTCCATCAACAGATGAATTGAGAAAGAAGTGGCACATTCATGCAATGGAACATTATTCAGCCATGAGAAAGTAGGAAATTCTGCCATTGCAACAACACAAATGAAACTTGAAGGCATTGTGCTAAGTGTGATATAAGACAAAGAAAAACAAATGCTGATATCACTTATATGTGTGGAATCTAAAAAAACAAACAAGAAACTGCATGCATATTATAGAAACAGAGCTTAGATAACGGAAAACAAATTGGCAAAAGTAGGGCTGGAGATTGATAGGCCATTCATTATTTAAAATAATATTTTTGATCAGATTCCAGGAAATTTAAACCACCTGTGTGTATTAATAACATTTAATGAATATATGTACAAAAATAAGAATGATTCTTTGCTGTATAACCTTCACATGTAAAATAAAAACCTCTTGTACAGGTATAATTTAGATTTAATTCCTTAAGCAAAGTTTTACTCTTCTCTTGAGGTTGTGTGTTGTAATAAGATATCACTTAAATTTTCAAAATTCCTTGTCTGTATGTGAAAAAATGTCAACATGTCTTGGCAATTTTCAAAATGATCATGACTGTGTTCAGTTTTTGTTTTATTTTTTTCTTTTAAGGCCAGTAGAGAGATCTACTTTAAAAATTTCCAAGTCTGTGCTAACACCTAAAGTTGTATAGAAGCAGTCGAAACTCTCTTCTATAATTACATTGAAAACACTGGTTACAGTTTTCCTGCTGTGATGGGTTCAATATATAGGCTAAGGAGTACAGGTATCTATTTACAGTGTGAGCTTTTGTCCTTGAATGCCCATTGATAGTAATTCTGGAGGAAAAAAAGAAAAAATGTGTGGTTGAGTTCCAGGATCTTGAGAAATTGTGAAGTGGCAGAGACATATTTGGAATCAATATGAAGGGCAAATTGCCATAATTTGAGTGGACACTTTCAAGTACTATGAAGTGAGACCATGTTGCAGGCCAGCATGAGGCTAGTATTTGGGGACTTTCTGTTTAATAGATTGTGACACTCAGAGTGGGCACTTCATGATATTTAAATTGCTATGGACTGGCTTTAGAGTGTGATTGTGTTTTGGTACCAAATTTTATCATGTCAATCTGTGATTAAGCAGAGAAATATAAAATGGAAAAGTGCATGTTTGTGTAAAATATTACTAGGGAGCCTATTTGGGGAGACAGGCTGATTTTGCTGATAATCTTAGATGCTGTTGTTCAACCTCTTGCAAGGATAAGATGAGGGGGATGGAAAGTTAAGTCTTTAGAAGCTGTGCTGAGTGGAATCCAAGTGCCTGCGATGTTTGGCAGCAATATGTTTTCTGGGAAGTCACTGTGTGTGACGTGGCTTGAGCGCTGGATTAGGAGCTGCGCTCAGCATTGTTGTTATTTGGGTGCTAAGTCTTGTTTGACTGTTTCCATGAACTGTAGCACTCCAGGCTCCTCTCTGCATAGGATTTCCCAGGGAAGAATCCTGGAGTAGGTTGCCATTTCCTTCTCCAGGGGATCTTCTCCATCCAGGAATCGAACCTACATCTCCTTCATTGTGGGCGGATTCTTTTAATGCTTAACCACCAGGGAAGCCCGTGCTCGGCATACTTTTTTGAAATTTCAGAAAAAGAATAGTCACTCCACTGCTGAACTTCTTTATTATAGAATATATTAGAACTTCCCCACCATTTTCAAGGGGAGTCAAAATCTAAGGTAGTCTGCCTATTTCAGTCTGTTGAACTTACTGTTACTGTGATCGATCTTCAAGTGCAGAATCTCAGACTTTATTTCTTTGGCATAGAAAGGAATGTCTGTATCACCTAGTGAACCCATGATATCTACTGTTAGTACATATTTTTGGTGTTCGGGAGAGCTAGGGTAGTTATTTATGGAAGTGGGGCCACTATTTTTCCATAAAAACCTGTTTTTATTATACTAATTTCATCCAGAAACATTCTCACTGTAAATATAGACACACGTGTGAATAGGAGAAATAGATATGGTTTGGATACTTTAGCATTATATATTATTCAAACTCATTAATTTGAATATTTCTGTTTTATGAACCCAGGAAGATTTATAGGACATTTATATACCAATCACTGTTGTAAGTGTACAGTTCTTGACGCTTTTAAATAAGCCTGATGAAGCATTATAAATGTTCTTTCATTATGACTTATTCATTAAGCATTGAATGATACTGTCTCTTTCCCAGGCACTATTCTAGGCACTGAGGTGGTGAATATAAATGAGTTTCTGTGCTCAAAGAATTCATGACCTAATTAAGAGATAGATGATGTAAAATATAGGATATTTCCATAATAGACCTGGGTTAGATCCCGGTTGGGAAAATCCCCTGGAGAAGGGAAAGGCTACTCACTCCTGTATTCTGGCCTGGAGAATTCCATGGACTGTATAGTCCCTGAGATCGAAAAGATTCAGACACAACTGAGCAACTTCCACTTTCTTTCTAAGATATTGAGCAGTATATCATTGATTTAATAACACTTTAGTGGCAAGTCACACAAAATCCATTCCAGATAACTGAAAGGAAAAGGGTGCCAATAGTCACATAAAGAAGCATCCCGATTTTTAAAATTTTCAAAGTTTTTAAAAATCCCAGAAGTGGTAAGATCATCACAGCTCATTTGATAAAGGCACTACTTGAGGAGGGTTCGAGTTAAACAGGTAGCAGTCAGGAGTGAGTGCTACAGATTGTGGAGTGGCTCCGAAAGTCTCCAAAGAGGAAAAATGCTTATGGGGAATTTTGAAAGAGGAAGAGAGATTGACAGCCACACAAATTAGCCAAACAAATTCTTAGAGGTGATAAAAGCATGCACGGAGAGATATCTGTGTGTGCAAAGTTTGATTAGATAAGATGTGTTTGGAACTATAAGAAACTTGGTGAATCTATAGAGTAAGGGGAGAGGGGAGAAGCAACTAGGTTTCAGAATGGAGATGTGAGCACTGGCCGGAGCAACAGCAGCCTCCTGTCTCATGCAGAGGAGATGTCACTCTATCCTCCAGGTCACTGGCCTCCAAACTCTTTGTAGACATCAATTTAGTGGGTGAACATTAAGGTTTTTTTTTTAATGAAATTGAATAAAGCAGGATAGAAATATTGTGCATCATGTGTTTTAAGGCTTTATAATTCCTAAAATTTCGTTTCAGTTAAGATGTGTGAATCATGATATAAAGTACATTTCCTATGTCTGTAGGTATTGGAAATTTCTGTCCTTGGTGTTAGGATCCACTCAGATCAATTTAGAAAAATATGAGTGTCATAATCAAATTGATGGTAAGAAAATTGACTCTCCCAATAATACTGCAGGGATTTTATTGAAATAGGCACTATTTATTGCAGGCAAGAGAGGCAATTTGGACTGTTTTTGTGACTATCCAGGTGAGAAATGAGAGGTCACACCAAATTTGGTGCATTGGTGGGGATTTCAGGGTGATGTCTGTAACAGATAGTAAGATATTTGCATATTAGGTGTGAACCCCTGGGAGGAAACATCTAAGTCCTTATTTGCACATCCAGTGTCAATATGCATGGCTTTGCCCAAGAGAGGTATGGACGGTGTTCAGTGAGAGGCAGTGGGTGAGGTGGACCCTTAGAAACTCCCCCGTAAGGCAAGCTCTTCAATCTTGGTGCACCGGCCCACTGAGATCACACCAACAGTGGTAGAAAATGTCCCAAGTCACATGTTAATAATATAATAAATGTGACAAATCACGTGTTTTCTGAAATTACCAAGTTTAAGTTCAAGATCCCCATTACTTCCAGGTCAACTACTTACAATCCTCTTCAGGGATCTCCCTCCAGCCGAGCAGTTAGCCCAGCCCTGGTACTCACCCTTCTTGCTCCTCTGATGTCAATGTATAGATTTATTCTGACCCTTTCCTCTTTGCCAGGAACCCCCAGCCTTTCCGGTGTCCACCAGTCAAATCCCTGCCTTCCTTCAGTTTTGCCTCTGACTCATTGGGTTCTGAGGGGACCCTGCTTGCAGATGAGGAATCTGTCAGATGTCACTGTCACAGTCTTACCTGTGGGGAGACACACCTGTTGGAGGCTGAAGTACCTGTGCTTTGCTCTACCTGTGCAGGCTTTGGTGTTTCAGATCACAGAGTTGGCTGGGGTAGTGCTCAGAAGGGCCAAGGACTCCCCTTTATCTGCTGACTTATTTAGAAGTACCGCCCTTTCAATAATTTTTAAGGCATTAAGTTGTTGATAGAGTGTTTGTTAGGACTACAGGAAGATGCCTGAGATCATGCCTTAGACTAGCAGTCCCCAGCCATTTTGGCACCGGGGACCACGTTCATGAAAGACAAATTTTCGGGATGATTCAAGGGCATTACATGGATTGTTCACTTTGTTTCTATTATTATTATATCAGCTCCACTTAAGATCATCAGGTATTAGATACCAAAAGTGGAGGAGCCCTGCCTTAGACTGTGAGTTACCAAGAGAAAGGAGCCAAGAGGACCCTCCTGCAAAGGACCTTCTCCTGTCCTCACCAACTTTGTCTGGCTAAACCTTGCCGGCTTATGTGCCCCTCTCAAGCCTGAGCACTGCTAGGCTACCTTGCCCTGTGGTCTCCACAGGAACTTCCTTTTTTACCTTTAGACATAATTTAGGTCTTTAAGAATAAGGACCATTCAGGTAGGCCTTAAGTCTGTGGTGATATTTAGGTTGGTCCCAGAAATGGCAGCCCACTCGCATGGAAAATCGCATGGACAGAGGAGCCTGGTAGGCTACAGTGCATGGGATCACAAAGAATTGGACATGACTGAGAGGCAGAAAGTGAAGAGGAACTAAAGAGACTCTTGATGAAAGTGAAAGTGGAGAGTGAAAAGGTTGGCTTAAAGCTCAACATTCAGAAAACTAAGATCATGACATCTGGTCCCATCACTTCATGGCAAATAGATGGGGAAACAGTGGAAACAGTGTCAGACTTTATTTTTTGGGGCTCCAAAATCACTGCAGATGGTGATTGCAGCCATGAAATTAAAAGACGTTTATTCCTTGGAAGGAAAGTTATGACCAACTTAGACAGCATATTCAAAAGCAGAGACATTACTTTGCCAACAAAGGTCCGTCTAGTCAAGGCTATGGTTTTTCCTGTGGTCATGTATGGATGTGAAGGGTTGGACTGTGAAGAAGGCTGAGCACCGAAGAATTGATGCTTTTGAAGTGTGGTGTTGGAGAAGACTCTTGAGAGTCCATTGGACTGCAAGGAGATCCAACCAGTCCATCCTGAAGGAGATCAGCCCTGGATGTTCATTAGAAGGAATGATGCTAAAGCTGAAACTCCAGTACTTTGGCCACCTCATGCGAAGATTTGACTCATTGGAAAAGACTCTGATTCTGGGAGGGATTGAGGGCAGGAGGAAAAGGGAACGACAGAGGATGAGATGGCTGGATGGCATCACCGACTCGATGGACGTGAGTTTGAGTGAACTCCGGGAGTTGGTGATGGACAGGGAGGCCTGGCGTGCTGCCATTCATGGGGTCGCAAAGAGTCGGACATGACTGAGCGACTGAACTGAACTGAACTGAACTGAGCAATTTCACTTTCTTTCACTTTCATCTTCCTCAGTAGGTTTCCAGGTGGCTCAGTGGTAAAGAATCCACCTGCCAATGCAGGAGCCACAGGAGATTCAATCCCTGGATTAAGAAGTTCCCGTGGAGGAGGACATGGCAACCCACTCCTGTATTTTTGCCTGGGAAATCCCATGGACAGAGGAGCCTGGTGGGCTACAGTCCGTGGGGTCACAAAGAGGTGGACACGACTGAGCATGCATGCATACATCTTCCTCTGCAGTTAATAGAGCATTGGTGGCTCAGCTGGTAAGGAATTTGCCTGCAATGCAGGAGACCCAGGTTCAATTTCTGAGTGGGGAACTTCCCCTGGAGAAGGGATAGGCTACCTACTGCAGTATTCTTGGGCTTCCCTGGTGGCTCAGATGGTAATGAATCTGCCTGCAATGCGGGAGACCTGGGTTCAGTCCCTGGGTTGGGAAGATCCCCTGGAAGAGGGCCTGGAAACTCACTCCAAGATTCTTGCCTGGAGAGTCCCCATAGACAAAGGAGCCTGGAGGGCTGCTGTCCATGGGGTTGCAAAGAGTTGGACATGACTGAGTGAATAAGCACAGTGATATTAAGCAGATTTCCTGAGCCTCTGTATTATTAACAATGTGTTAGGTTCAATCTCCTACCATTCCCACTTTTCAAAACACAGGTAGAACAATAATCTTGTGCTTGATGTGTGGACCCAACCCTGATATCCCAACAGCTCTCCACCCTGCCATAATATACCTTCCACCAAGCAGTCAATGACCTTGTGACTCTGACTCCATGAATATCTCACATCTCACCTCCAACTGATCAGATGGAATTGTACGTTTCTCCTCCTCCTGGCTTTGCCTGCTGGTGCCTCTGTAGTTACATTTTCTGAATATGGCATAGTGCTTCTTCCCATCCTTGCATGAGGATATCCATGAATTTTGCCAGATTTTGTTTGTAAATTTTGAGTTGCAAGTATCAGGTCCCAGAAGCCCCAGTACCTGCTCAATGGATGGTCCTGTCTCAGGAGTCAGCAGCCCAGGGTTTCCATTTCCAGGCAGTGGAGTGAGGCAAAAGCCTTACACTAGTTCAAGGATTTTGCAAGAGCAGCTTTCTTGAGTTTAAATAAAAAGATGTTACTTCTAATATCATTTAGAGAAATGCTCTTAATGCAAAACCCATTTCACTTATGTTACATGCTGTAGTGAACAACCACTATTGATTTTATGCTAATAGTTCATGCATTAACTCAACAAATATTTATTAACTGCCTGCTGTATATTAGATACTGAGGTAGATGTGGGGAATTAAACATAGACCAAGACAGATTGAGTTTCTTCCCTCATTGCATTGAGTTTTGACAAATATTAATTATAATACTGTTTATATTATTTGGACAAGTTGGAATGTTACATTTTTCTTTAAAAGAAAAAAGCGAAACAAGGGTATATTTTTATGTGTGCACAGCGCATCTGAGAGACAACATGCTATGTCTATTTGTCTCAGTAGTGACATATCACTTACAAATACAGAATTGCAGTTGTGATCACACAAATAAGGTGTTCAGTATTGTTCAGGTCATGTGTGTGTGTATGTGTTAGTCTCTAAATTGTGTCTGACTCTTTGTGACCCCATGGCCTGCAAGGCTTCTCTGACCATGGGATTCTCCAGGCAAGAATACTGGAGTGGGTTGCCATTCCCCTCTCCAGGGCATCTTCCCAACCCAGGGATCGAACCTGGGTCTCCTGCATTGCAGGGAGATTCTTTACTGTCTGAGCCACCAGGGAAGCCTGTTCAGGTGATGAGTTTATATTAATTCACACATTCATTGTTAATGCTTATTCTTCAATTTTACATAATCACAGTCTTTTAAATGTTGCCTGTGAAGTGAAAGGTTATAAAAATCCAATATGTTAGTTGTATTCAGTTTTAAAACATTAAATTGCATATATATATATATTGTGTGTATATATATATATATATATGATGTTTGGAGCATTTTAATGGCCGGTTTCATTATTTACTTGGGTATAAGGTAATGGCAAATTAGGAAAGCGATGTCTAATGATGGGTGAAAGCTAAAAGTCAGTATTTGTGCTAATATTTTTGTGTTTTAGAACATAGGAGAGGGCTGTCTTGAAGAGCTGTGGGACTTAGGAAGAGGAACTCAAGCTAGGGTGGCAGCATGGGTTTTACTGGCTGGTTTGGTGTGAGAGTCAAGAAGTTGGGAAAGTTAATATCAGAGTCTTGAAGCCATAGTCTTAAAAGTGAGGAAGACAAGGAAAGTTCTAGAAGTGTCTAGCAACTTACAGTAGAAGGTGAAAGGAGACCTGCCTGAAGGGGGAAAAGTGCTCGACAAGCAGTATTGGAAACCATCCATCTTTATACGCCCTCATTCATCTCAGAGTGCCGTTTCAGTAGAGCTGCTGCCTGCTGCCCAGATGCTAGCAGCACAGGAGAGTCACAGGTAGATATGTCTGACATTGTGACTTTTCAGGCCAGGTCACCATCTGCTGCTCCAAAGCTGTTCCACCTACAGTGTCAACATCTTGGCTGATGGCTGCTGCTGCTGCTGCTAAGTCGCTTCAGTCGTGTCCGACTCTGTGCGACCCCATAGACGGCAGCCTGCCAGGCTCCCCCATCCCTGGGATTCTCCAAGCAAGAACACCAGAGTGGGTTGCCATTTCCTTCTCCAACTCAGATCAAACTCTGGACTCGTCTGGACTCTTCTGTCTTCATCTTACTTACTACATGCACTGTATTAGCAGTCCTCACTTTAAAATATAATTGTAATCTGACCACTTCTTCCATCTTCTTTGACCATGATTAAAGCGGAAGATGAAAGATTACAGGAAAGAATTGACTACTGGGTATAGATCAAGGCTGTGAATATAACTTTCTCCAGTGATAGAATTCTTCTACATTTTCAGTGTCCAGTACAGTAGCCACTGGCCACATGTGGCTACTGAGCACTTGAAATGTGAATAGTGCAACTAATAAACTGGCTTTTAGTGTTATTAAAATGTAAATAGCCACATGTTGCTAGGAGCTACCATCTTAGATAGTGCAAGTCTAGCTAATAAAATACTTATTGAGTCCTGCCATATGCAAGGAATTGGAGATTCTGGAATTTGAAATAGGTGGGACTTGTTAACCTGCAAGGACAAAGAAACAGGTCTCCATGACAACAGAGTGTAGTTGAAAGGATAGAAGGTCATGGGTTACGGATTGGATTGGGGTTGGGCAGCTCAGGACAAACAAAGACCTTATCGTGGCCAAAGGAACTTGTTACTGACTCTGAGAGGAGGAGATGCAGTAAGGCTGACACAAGAATGCTGGATGGGTCTGTGAATTAGATGATTGTGTGACACAAGTGTTCATCAGTCATTTTTTTGAAATATAATTTTATTCTTATGGCAGAGTCATTAGTTGCTGTACAGAACTGGCTAAATAAGAAACATTTGAATTGCAAAATAAAATTAGAATTTATTTTCCTTCTGTGTGCTGGACGTCAATAAAATATAACATTGAATGTGGTACTTGCATTGACAGCAAGAGAGTTTTAGCCTTCCTAAGTACAAATGGGGCTTCCCTGGTGACTCAGTGGTAAAGAACTCGCCCGCCGAGTCCGGGGACGTGGGTTCTATTCCTGGGTCAGGAAGATCCCCCAGAGAAGGAAATAGGAACCCACTCGAGCATCTTTGCCTGGGAAATCCCAAGGACAGAGGAGTCTGCTGTGCTACAGTCCATGGGGTCGAAAAAGAGCCGGACACGACTTAGTGACTAAACAACAAAAAATACAGATGAGGTTTTAAGGTGTTACCAAGTATAATGTAAATTCATAATGACTCATGTTTGGGGAATACAAGTTTAGAACATTCATTTGGACCTCATTAAATTTTATTACATATGGATATGTGCTTAAGTTAAAAAGAGCCTCTTTTTAATCGAGGCTGCCCAATTTTGTCGTCCCAGCCAGTTTTCTTGAGTGTCTATGAGAGTGGTGGTACTGTGTTCTTAAGTTAGTGTGTTGTTCTCCAGTCTTTTTCACAACAGTGGGGCATATCTTTTTGTAAGCTTTGGGTCATCCAAGTGTATTGATTTGAAGAAGTACATGCCTTATCCCTACACCTGTAGTTCATCAAGGATGACTGTGTTGACAGCTGTACCACCTTGCTACTCCGGAGACCCTCGGGCCCTCCATGCCCACTCCCCCACCCAGGTAATTAGAGAAAGGAAACCGAGAACAATCTAACTCTCTTCATATCAGTCTGTTCAGTGGCCATGACAAGATAGCACAGACTGAGTGTCTTGAACAAGACAGTTATTTCCTCATAGTTCTGGAGGCCAGAAGTCCAACGTCAAGGTACTGGCTGTGGAGGCTTCTGGTGAGAGCTCCCTTCCTGGTGGCCACCTTCACTCTGTCCTCGGGTGGTGGAGAGAAAAACTCTGCTGTGTCTCTTCACTGTTTTTATTTTTTTTTAAGTTATTTACTCATTTATTATCTATCTATTTAGTTATTTGGCCATGCAGCAGGCAGGACCTTAGTTTCCCAACGAGGGATTGAACCCGAGCCCCCTGCAGTGGAAGCACAGGGTCCTAACCACTGGACCGCCAGGGAAGTCCCTCTTCTCCTCTTCTTATAAGGTCACCGGTTCTCTTGGATTAAGACCCCACCCTTATGACCTCATGTAACATTAGTGACCTCCCTGCACTCCCCATCTCCAAATACAGTCACATTAGGGCTTCGACCTATGGATTTGGGGGCAGGGGTGGAGGAACAAGAAGAAGGTGACACAATTCTGCCCATGACACAGCTCCTGTGTGTGACAGTGTAGAGCAGCGTGACGGGACCAGGTATGACTGGCTGTGTTATTTCATATTTTCTGGACCTAGAACCTTTGAGTAGCAAATTCTGCTACAAAATGAACCACCAAAAATCTGACATTTTGTTTCCCTCATCTTGTCTTTTTTCTCATGTTGATGATGAGTTTAACATGCAGTTTGGGTGTTTGTAGATTCTCATTGGACAATTTGTATGGAAGGACTTCTTACTCAGTAACTGTGTAAAGGGTATGAAGAGGTGTCGTCCATAGGAGGAATAAACCTGTGGGACAGTATTCCTTGTTGTTGTTCAGTCGCTAAGTCGTGTGACTCTGCGAGCTCAGGGACTGTAGCACGCCAGGCTCCTCTTCCTCCACTATCTCCTGGAGTTTTCTCAGATTCATGTCCCTTGAGTCAGTGATGCTATCTAACCATCTCATCCTCTGCTACCTCCTTCTCCTTTGCCTTCAGTCTTCAATATTCCTTATATTTGTAGTAAAATAAAAACAAAGCCGAAGAGATGAGTTTTTCTGTATGTGGGTGAAAGTGGGTGAAAGCAGGAGACGGTATTAAAGGCCAGTATTGTCATCCTTGTGGGGAGAGGACATGCTCGTGACACCGCTGGGGGGCAGAGATGTTAGACCAGCCGAGCAGCAGGAGAGCTTGTTGTTGGTTCTCAAAATACCTGCAGATTCCTCACTCCATCAAATAATGCTTATAGAAATTTATCTGGTGAAAATGTGAGAAATGTAAAGATGGGATAAAATGACAAGCAAAAGATAGGTGAATTATGATGCATACAGCTATTGAGTGCTAAGTATTTATTGCATCATTAAAATGTAGAATAATTTTTGTTGACATATGTTGCTGAGCAAAAATTAAAAAAAAAAAAGTACAACCATTGCAGTAATACTCCATTATGTAAAGTTTATTATGCAAAATAAGTCAAATCAGAAAAAAAAAATTAGAAAAACCTATATCAAAATGCCAAAGTAAATATATTCATCTGGGATGGTAGGATTACTAATGGTTGCTTTTCCTTTTTTTTTTGTTTTTGTCTCTCTACATTTTCTAGATTTCCGGGAGTTAGCGCAGATTTACTACTAATTTTAATGGATTATTTAAGACTAAAGGACTTAACCATAGACTGAACACTTGGAAGGCATAAGCCTTTTTCTACTTACCAGTCAGCAATCCAGGGCTTGGTTCTGACATTATTTACGGAGCCCTCTCTCTTTTCTGTAAGTGAAAGTGTTAATTGCTCAGTCAGGTCTGACTCTTTGCAACCACATGAACTGTAGCCCACCAGATTCCTCTTTCATGAGATTTTTCCAGGCAAGAATATTGGAGTTGCCATTCCCTTCTCCAGGCAGTCTTACCAACTCAGGGATAGAACCCAGATCTCTTGCATTGCAGGCAGATTATTTACTGTGTGAGCCATCAAGAAACTCTTTCCTGTGAGCTCTTAGCTAAGGTTGGGAGTGAAAGCTGACAGTCTTTATGACCTATGCATAGTGATGACCAATGGTTAAATTAAATCTGGATTTTAAAAATTACAGTGATGGAAATTATTCCAAGTCATTTTCACTAGGGTTTGGAGGATGCCTTGGGTAGCAGTGGCTCTGTATGGTGAGAAAAGCCTAGAAGAATTCACTACTCTTTCTCTTATTGCCATATTGGGAAAGGGGCCAGGTAGATAAACAGATGGAATCATTCCTTATACTCTATGAGTCAAAGTTATTGAGTGCCTAAGGGCATACCTTGATTCTTTGCCTATTAAATCCCATATTTTATGATGACAGGTGACTGTCATACTTTTAAAAGTTATGTTTTATAAAAATTAGTGTGTAGACAGCATTTAGAAGGCAGCACCACTTATAAGAAACAGGCTGACACATCAAAACGC
>NW_011494459.1:1035753-1054555 GCF_000754665.1 Bison bison bison | reverse complement strand
TGGGGGGGGGGGGAGCAAAAGCAAGAAAGCTAAAGTTCTAGGACCTCTTATGCTACTTAATAACGCTGGAACCTCAGACAATTTCTGTGTCAAAAAGTTCCACTTAAAATAGCACGGGCCCAGAGCTTGAATTTGAACAGGCCCCACAAAATTTGGGCTTCCCTGGTTGCTCAGAAGGTAAAGCGTCTGCCTGCAATGCGGGAGACCCGGGTTCAATCCCTGGGTTGGGAAGATCCCCTGGAGGAGAGCATGGCAACCTACTCCAGTATTCTTGCCTGGAGAATCCCATGGACAGAGGAGCCTGGTGGGCTACAGTCCATAGGGTCACAAAGAGTTGAACACAATTGAAGTGACTTAGCACACACACACACAGCTAATAATATGGTACTGCTGCTGCTGCTGCCGCCAAGTCGCTTCAGTCGTGTCCGACTCTGTGCGACCCCAGAGACGGCAGCCCACCAGGCTTCCCCGTCCCTGGGATTCTCCAGGCAAGAATAGTGGAGTGGGTTGCCATTTCCTTCTCCAATGCATGAGAGTTAAAGTGAAAGTGAAGTTGCTCAGTCGTGTCCGACTGGCAGCGACCCCATGGACTGCAGCCTACCAGGCTCCTCTGTCCATGGGATTTTCCAGGCAAGAGTACTGGAGTGGGGTGCCATTGCCTTCTCCGAATAATATGGTACAAGGCCTGCTAAAAAAATTACATTGCTTAGTTTGAAGCCCATGAGGCTCAGATATAGTATATTAGAAAAATATCTTTTAATATTCACACAGCACTGGTTCCTGGAAGGACATGTGATATAAAAGCTTAAAGCAAGAAAATAACCTTGATTTACTCCCAACCTCTTATTTAAACAGAGATTCTTGTTGTGCCTTTACAAAAATTACCCTCAGTTAATTATTACTTCCTCTGCTGATGACCATTGCTAAGTAATACATGTCCCAAATACTTCAGTCTTATTTATTTGTGTGAGAAAGATAAATACAGGGAAGCACAGTAACTTCTGAGAGTCTTGGCTTTAACCAGTGCATGCGTGTCCCCGTATGAAAGGGGCTGTTATCTGAGCCTGTCCTTTCTTTCATCAGTGAACTCAGACAGAGTAAACTGACAAACGAGTGTCGCCAGCTTTGAAACTTGTGTCCACTGCCAGTGTCCAAGTTAGAACTCTGCAAATATTTGTGGAGCAGGCTGTTTACTTTATTTGACCATACCAACCAAACTTCTTAGGTCGGTTGTGAATTGTGGTGTTTCTTATTTACTTATAAGTTACTGATCACTTATTTTGCATGATTTCCATATAAAGGAGAATATCTTTAGTTTTTTTTTTTTTTAAGTTGAAAGTATGTGGGCGTACAAGTAATAAATATATGTATATATATTTATCTACATATAGATATACACATATTTATCTACATGTAGATATACATATAAATATATGCAGATAGAAAATGGTAGCTTGGCTAGCTTCTTTTGTAGACTTAACGCTTATTTATCTCGTTGCTCTTTCTCATCATCTTACTTGCCTTCAGCTCGTCGTTACTTTCTCTGTTTGTGAGTGTATTTTGGAATTTGGTCGCGGTGGAGATAGGAGAAAGTGTCTATTTTCTTGTCTCCCCTTCTGCAGTTATGTCATGCACTTTCTCTGTGGTTCATACGTCTCGTCTTGCCAACGTGTGCCCCTTAGAGCTGTCTGCTTTTGTTGCTGTTCAGTCACTAAGTCGTCTCCAACTCTTCGCGACCCCCGTGGACTGCAGCACGCCAGCTAGTTAGGTCTGTCTACAGGGACAACATCCAGTTCCATTAAGCATGTCGTCTTGCATTGCAGGAGCTATGCCCGTCCCAGACCAGCCCTCGTCAGCCTCGGAGAAGACCAGCTCCTTGAGCCCTGGCCTCACCACCTCCAATGGGGATGGCTCGGAAACAGAAACCACCTCTGCCATCCTTGCCTCGGTTAAAGAACAGGTAGAAACGTGCCACTTTTCTGACATAAATATTGGGACGTTTTTGAAATCGTTCTTTCTGGATGAAAGCTGGTAATTTAGTTACGTTGGGGAGAAAATCATGATTTTCTAGCGGGATATTGGTGTTCATTATACCATTGTTATTAAAATATGATTATAACAGCTTTTGACTCAGTTTTTATTCAAGATTTAGGCAGGTTTCCTTGCAAAAATAGTCTACAGAAAAAGCAAAAATTGTAGTCAAATTCTTACCGGTGAAGTTTTGGCAGATTCATTGATGGATGCAATGTTTAATACCGTTAAATGTGTGAAGCCAAATAATTGGTCTGTGGGAAACCTAAAGTCTAGTAAAATTTCAAAGTATATCCATGATGCTAAAAAATTGATAAGGGTGAGAACAGATGATTATCATGGTGGGCTAAGCAAATTCATATTCTGTGTGTTTCTGAGATGGCTTTGGAAGAATACATTTCAGAACTTTTCCTGCAAAACTAAAGTCTAAATGATTCTTCTTTCACCATTTCTTTGCCATAAAAATGGATAAGCAAATAAAATCTGAGGTCTCATATTTAAAAGTAATTGTTTCATAAAATTCATGTTTCTTCTGTATAAAAGGTGGTAATTAAAGAAAGCTGGAAAATCAAGTTTTTTACATTTGCTTCTTTTTCTTTACCATGGCCTGGAATGTAAATCAGTGTTTTTTGTCTTGTTTTAAGTGCAAAAGCATCCTGTCTTTGAATTATATTATTCAGGGATGCTGAATTAGCAACAGCAGTGGGAGAAAAGTGACATAGTTTTCCTGAACCCAGGAACATCTTAATAGAGTGATAGGCTGCTGCTGCTGCTGCTAAGTCACTTCAGTCGTCTCCGACTCTGTGCGACCCCATAGACGGCAGCCCACCAGGCTCCCCCGTCCCTGGGATTCTCCAGGACTGAATGGGGCAATTACAGACTCAACTAGGAGAAGGAAGGCCTTTGGTTTTCCTAGAGAACACTGATTTTGTTTAATAAATGGGAACTGATTTAGGTAAAGGTTGATGATCAAGCTATCAAGGAGTAGCTAAGGAAAGATCCATTGAAGGAATCAATGATGCTATTAGTTAAAATTGTGTCACCAGGTCAGAAAGTGTGAAGCAAAATTAGGAGAGATGAATGGATGGGTTGGGTAATCTAGTTTGTGAAAATGGTAAGTAATCAGGAAATTGGGTTGAGGCCCAGACTGTATTGCTTGATTAATTTCTTCTAAAAGCCTACCCATGAGTGTTTTCTGGCTATTTTTCATGAGCAAGGGAAACAGAGAGGGAAAGTCCATGCTGCTTCTCATACTTCAGATACTGCTTTGTTTTATCGCTGGGTTATGTCGTGGATTTTTATTCTGGCCTAGTCTGGACATCTTGCTAGGCCACTAGCTTTAGAGTAGTGACAAAGTGTAAGGCATGAGAAATAAACTTACTAAGACAACCAGACCTGTTTGACGAAAAGATCCCACTTGCCTTGGGGCATGGCCTAAAAATAAAAATATATAAATAAAGAATATAGATAAGCAACAAGCACTAAAATTTTTTTTTAAAGTTACCATGAGGAGTTTATTTTCTAGTTATTAAACTTATTTCATTGCTTATAGATGAGATGAGATTCTTTGTGACAAGAAAATCTGTCTTGGGGAGCTGAGACAGAGCAAGTGGTAACACCCAAATCAGAGACCTGGGTGCCAGGCTCCATGTGTGGTGTCTGCCAGTTTGAAGGCAGAAATCACTCAGCAGCAGAGCCCATGGACTTCCTTGGTGTGGCCTCGTGGAGATGACCAATCTCTTCCTTCACTGGGGGATTTTTGTCCTAAATTATTCTTCAGACGTCCTTCCTCTCTTTTTCTCAGGGATAGACTGTTTTCTTATGGAGTCAAAACTAAGTTAAATATGTTTTTAAAAGCTTTAGCTGAAATTAAGGAAAATAACTTTAAAAATTAATACCTTCTATAGTTCTTAATAATTATATGCATAATCTATTTATAAATCTTTTCACTTAAAGGATATTTGCCTGGCCCTCTTTAGGTGCTAATAAGAAATAACTTTCTTGAGTAAAAATACTATTTCTTCATTTAGAGAATTTCAAGTAAAACAGTTTATGGCATTATACTTATTATCACTCTAGTCCTGACTCCCTGGGAGTCATTTCTACAGGAGGGCAGTGATTTTTTTTTTTTCATCATAGTAGGCATATATTCTGAGGTGACTGGGTATAATAGGCTACATGATTTAATTGCTCATTCATTAAATACACTGAGTACGTTATACTGGTAAATTACAGTAAAGAGTAGTAATGGAAATGAATACGTAAAGAAAGCTCAGTCTAGTAAGAGTTCATTGGAATATGTTGTTAATGAGACTAAGAACACAGGTTCTTAGGCTGGTAGTTGACATTGCATGGAAATAAATTCTAGGCTGTAACCACTGACCAGAACTTACATCATGCCAAACCCTGAACCATGGAATGTGTCCCGTGTGGCATGTATGGCATGACTGAGGCATTTGTAAGCTGAGTCCTAAAGTGTTTGAGCACCCATCAGTCATGGACTATTCAGTGAAAAGGTGTTCACTGATCTTTTTTCTCTGTTCTGATTTCCCATCTCGATTGCTTTTTAACTGGTGAATTTTGTACTTTTGCATTAACATAAACAGACTGATGATTTATGCTGTACTCTGTGGGTGGTTTTCTATGTTCCAGAGGCATTGGTCTCATTTCCAACATTTACCAAGTCTCTCGTCCTGTGGGGCTCCAAGGGGGAGACACTCAGCTCCTACTTCTTCCCCTGTATGTGAGTGTCCTTTACTTAAAGAGGAAGAGAGGACAGAGGTTCGGTGATGATTCTTGTCATGTCATCTGAACAAATAACTGAGAGGAGACTGACAACCATTCATCTCAAAGAGGAGCCAAAGTGATACGATGGCTAAAAGGGTGAGAAGGGTCAAGGGATTTAAAGATAGGAGATAATTGCTATGATGGTGGCAATGACCCATAAGAAGAGAAGAAATTAGTGATGCTTGACAGAGAGGGTATGATTTCAGGGGGAAAGTTACTGAGTAGGTGAGAGTGAAAGGGACCCAGTGCACCAGTGGAGGGAACAAAGACAGTTCACCTATGGGAACAGGAGACTACATGCTTGCAGGTGGGCTGATGGTTTGGCACTGGAAATGTGTCTGTTTCTAATCTGCTGTCATCAGGTAGACATGGTCAGCGCATTCTGAGTTGGAGCCTATTTGAAGTCTGAAAAGCTGGAGGTGGAGAGGGAAAGGCATTGGATATGATGGATGTAAGAAAATGACTATAATGATGGATATCAGAATTGATGCTGAGTGACAAGGGGTGAAAGACAGGAAAATTGATAGGAACAAAGGATTCACAGAGCGAATAGCTACAGATGCTGATAGCATGAGAACCACGTGCTTAAAGCAGGAATTGAAAGCAATTCTTGTTAATGTTGAGGCCTCAGTTATGACTCTGGGAAGTAAGGTCAAATCAAGAAAAGAGAGAGAAAGATTGTTATTGACTGTGAAAGCTGCTCTAAGGATAACGGCAGGGCAGTGGCTCAAATCCCCATCACTGGAGAGGAGAGATCCAAGGCTGCCCTGTGACTGCAAGAAATGCAAATATGTTTGCTTCCAGTTTGCCTGAGAGTAGTCATCTGATCTTCATTTTCTTGTTTTTGTTTTTTTTAAAAAATTGTTCCAATGCTGGGCTGTAGTATTAGACAAGAATTTACATTTACTTGCTCTAAGTAATGTTGATCTGTATATTTTATCTTAAATCAATATGTATACTACTTTGCTCTTAGGAAAACCATGACTTTCCTAAAACTGTACCTGTTTTAAAATATATTTTTTTCTTTCCCTTCAGTTGATCAGTGTTTAATTTGACCATCATATGCTTTCAAAGCTGGTGTCTAAAGGGTCTTCTTATATAAGCTAGAAAAATCATGGGGGCTTTTGTTAATTATTTTTTTTTAATTGAAGTATAGTTAATTTACAATGTTGTATTACTTTCAGGTATAGAGCAAAGTGATTCAGATATATATTATTGACATATCCTTTTTCAGATCCTCTTCCATGTGATGCTTCTTAAAAACCTTTAGATTTTTGGAAAACTTTAGAGCTCATATAGTTGATCTTTGTAAATTATTATGGTACAGATAAATGTGTTTTTTGTAATGATTCTACCAGTGAAATATGTTTAATAATGAACAGATTAAATAGAAAATTCTAAGTACAGAACAGTAAATGCAAATGTGTTATATTGTTGTGTTTATTTAATAGTGTTTGTCACATGCCAACTATGTGCTTAGAACTGTGCTTTCCCTGGGCGATACACAGATTTGGAGTATTATTGCTTTCAAGTATAGCAACGAAGCTAAAAATATAAGACAAACACATATAAAAAGGTATAAAATATTTTTTTAAATTGTAGGTGAATTGTTCATTTGCTTGTTTTTGACTGTGATGGGTCTCCGTTGCTGCGTGGGCTTTGCTCTAGCTGCAGTGAGCGGTGTCCACTCTCTGGTTGCGTTGTGTTGGCTTCTCACTGCAGTGGCCTCTCTGGTTATGGCGCATGGGTTCTAGAGCACACTGGCTTCAGGAGTTTCTGGACTCTAGAGCACTGGCTCGGGAGTTGTGCTGCACGGCCTTAGTTGCTCCGAGGCATGTGGAATCTTCCCAGATCAGGGATAGAACCTATGTCTCCTGCATTGGCAGGTGGATTCTTTGCCACTAAGCCACCACCAGGGAAGACCTGTGGGTGAAGTTTTAAGAAAACAATCTAGTCAATATATTATAAAATTCCAAATGGTTTGTAACAATAAACATATTCCTTAAAATTGATTGTGTTTGTAACTGTAGATGTTCTATTGCGACAGTAACGTCTCCTGTTCTTTAAATTCCACAAGGATTGAAGATTATATTATTGCTTTCAAAGGAAATTTTCAGTATCATGATTTAGGATATTGGTAATTTTTAAGTAATAAAACAGGACTATTTTGCTTTTAATCATTTTTGTTATTAAGTTTAATGTAGAGAAGTAGGAGTAGAGGCATTTCTGAGCTCCCAGTATGGGCAGAACTACTGACTGCAGAGTATTTTGCATATGTCCGAATCATATGCAGGTACTAAAAAAGTATTTAAAAATATTTATCTTACATAAAATCTAAAAAAATCTGGATCATTTACATTGACTCATGTGTTAAGATAGCATGCCTTTATTTTTACTTAGAGTCTACATTTATATAGCTTTAAAATTACATAGCTCTGTATAACAGCAGTATTATTGGGAAGGAGTACATTATAAAATGCTTAGTTAATTGGTATTTTTCCAGTGCTGCATAACACTGCAGAATTTCTCAGTATTATTCATGCCCCTGTGATCTGCAACAATAGTTTCTGATAAAACAATGTGGAAAATGACCTATATAACTAATCAGTTTCCAAAGTATATTTTTGGAAAATATTTTATGAAACTAATGACGAAATTATCATCCATGAAAAAAGAGAAAATTAAAACACCTTTAGGAAAGGTCAAGAAGATGGAGAAGGATTATCTGCAAAGACTAGTGAACTTTATATTCATTTAGTCAGAGAAGAAAAGAATTAGATCATAGTGACACTAGCTGACCTTTCTCCATGTATCAAAATTAAAATGAGAATTATTTTATTTTATTTTTTTTCATTTTCTGAATATCTATAATTTTATTTTTTTATTTTTTTTAATTTTATTTTATTTTTAAACTTTACATAATTGTATTAGAATTATTTTATTGATAATTTTAAAATTTATTTCTTTTTTAGCCAGATATAGATTGAAAGTTTTTTTAAAAAGGGACGGGGTCATGACTTTACTCTTTTTTCATTTCTAGAACAGGAGCTATGTTAGGGGCAGTGAATGCCTGTTTGAACTGGGTCTGGGTAGGTGATATAGCTAATAGTAAGGAAAGGAAAGAGCCTGGAGTCAGCAAGGATCAGAAAGCCTTATAGATATAACATGCCCAGTCGGGGAGCCAGTTGTAGCTACAGTGAGCACATGGGTGTGTAGTCTTCCAGCAGGGCAAAGAAAGCAAGCAGGTAGTGAAAGTAGAGGTCTGGAGTTCCAACTCGGAAGGAAAGGGGTGGTCATGTGGCACCAGACTGATAGGATCAGCTAGGCTTGAAGCAAGTCTATTTGGATCCTGGATCCTTTGAATCACAAAAATGATGATTGAAACGGGAGATCAAGGAGGAACAAAGCTCATAAACTATTTGTGTAAGATTTGGGGAATTAAGGCTGGAGGTTTTAGCCATGGCTGGATAACTCTGCAAGTGTGAATACGTCGTCTGCCTCCCTTCTTCTATGCTCCCTCGTTTATATTCTAGTCTCGCCTGTAAGTTATTTTGAGTTCTTTTCTCTAAAGCTTAATTTTCGCCTTAACATTTTACTTTGTAACTCTTCTCAAGACACATATGTACTCATCCATCTTTTTAATAACCTCAGATTCTATTCTAAGAATTAATTCGTTGGTTGATGTCTGCTTAGTCTCTTTGAAGCTGTTATTTGTTCAGGTTTTAGGGGACTGAAGGCTATAATGGGAAAAATAAAAATGGACTAACCCTTTACATGCTAAGTTAGAAGATAAGCTCTTAATAGGTGGGGTTTTGTAACATGATATTATAGTGTCTACTGTGTCTTTCATATTTGTTATTAGAATTCATTGTTATTCATATGTGAAATCACATTGAATATTTTAAATGTGGTATTTTAATAGTTTTAAATAAGCTTTCCATTATAAAATGATTTGTGCACATTGTGAAAAGTTTAAAAAACTCAAAATGGAGTAGAGGTACAGATTTTATTTGAGGATAACACTGCAGTTAGAGATTGTTGCTATATTTGGGAGGATTTCCTTCTTAGATTTTTTTATATGACTATATAATTATTTGTGCACATTTTTGTTTTTCTTTATGTTTTATACTTTGTACATTTAATATTATATCAAGTATTTTTATATCACTAAATATTTTAGAACATTTTTTCTAATGGTTATATAAGTGGATGCACTGGGAATTATTTAATATTATAATTTTATTTAACTTTTTGCTTATTAATTAAGCTCTTCAGTTGATTCCATTTTCTCAGATTGAAAAAAAAAATGACATGTCATACTTTCTTGTACATAAATCATTGGGTCAACTTTGACAGAGGCTGCCTGGAGCAAAGTTTTAAGAATGACTTTAAAAACATTTGCAAACTCACTGAGAAAATCTGTCATAATTAATTACTGATAAGAGCCACAGGCAGGATGTATGAAGCAGGAACTCCTGGGGTATCACCCTGTACAGGGTTTGTGTGGAAAGGAAAATTAACAAATAGAATATTCTAGAGGGAGTAAATGGGAAGAACATGTTTAGTGTTCAGAGCAACTGAACCAAATATGGTAGAAACAGTCAAAATAAACATAGGAATTATAGCAGGACAAGGAAACACTGTTAAATAGAATCTCAAAATGCCAAAAGAGTTCTTTAAAAGGACAGATATTAAATTTCTTTAAATTTATATTTCAATAAAATATATATTTCATATTTCTTTAAAATGTTAATGTGGAACTTATTTCATCAAATATGTAATTAAATGATGACCTTTCTTTTTTAAAAAATTAATTGATTCATTTTAATTGGGGACTAATTACTTTACAATATTGTGGTGGTTTTTGCCATATTTTGACATGAATCAGCCACGGGTGTACACGTGTCCCCCATCCCAAATCCCCCTCCCACCTCCCTCCCCACACCATCCCTCTGGGTTGTCCCAGAGCACTGGTTTTGAGTGCCCTGTTTAATGCATTGAGCATGCACTGGTCTATGGTGACTTTTCTTTGGTGACTATTTTGTGAATATTTCTATTTATGACCAAAGAAATTGAAACTTAAAAAACTGTTTAGTTTGCTTGCTTGCTTGCTTAGTTTTGCTCAGTCATGTCCGACTCTGTGAGACCCCAGGAACTGTAACCCACCAGGCTCCTCTGTCCATGGGATCCTCCAGGCAAGGATACTAGAGTGGGTTGCCATTTCCTCCTCCAAGGAATCTTCCCAGCTCAGGGATTGAACCAATGTCTCCTGTGTTTCCTGCATTACAGGCAGATTATTGACCCTCTGAGCCATCTGGGAACCATGTAAGAAATTGCTACAGAATTGAAATGAGCAGTTAGCTTGGTTTTCTCTGTGACCAGAGTTTTCCTGAGGTCAAGTTAGATGTTGCCTGTGCCTTTGTTACTTTTATTTAACTCAGAAAAGGGAGGTGGATCATTTCACATCAACTTGATCTGTGATATATTTTTGGAATCTGAAGGAATCATTAATGAGACTCCAAACAGACAGACTAACAAAGGTCCATATTGTCAAAGCTGTGGTTTTTCTAGTTGTCATATATAGATGTAAGAGTTGGACTGTAAAGAAAGCTGAGTGTTGAAGAATTGGTGCTTTCGAATTGTGGTGCTGGAGGAGACTCTTGAGAGTCCCTTGGACAGCCAGAAGATCAAACCAGTCAGTCCCTAAAGGAAATCTACCATGAAATATTCATTGGAAGGACTGATGCCTAAGCTGAAACTCTAATACTTAACCTCCTGATGCAAACAGGCAACTCGCTGGAAAAGACCTTGATGCTGAGAAAGATTGAGGGCGAGAGGAGAAGCGAGTGGTAGAAGATGAGATGGTTAGATAGCACCACTGACTCAGTGGACATGAGTTTAAGCAAGCTCCAGGAGCTGGTGGAGGACAGAGTAGTCTGGCATGCTACAGATGGGGTCGCAAAGAATTGGCTGAACAACAAGGAAACAGACATACTTCAGTGAAATTATGTAGCTCAGTGTTAGTGTCTGTAGTGAAAATGTGGGGTGATGGGAGTCCCAGGGGTTAAATACCATAGTATCACTTTCCTGGAACATTCCTGTTTTTCAGAGTCAGTGGTTTGCACTGACATTATCTGTGGTGTGCATCGGTAACACAGGTAAACATGCCCCAGGCAGCCCATCGATCATGTTCAAGTTGCTGTCATTTGACTGCAGTCATTGAAGGAATGTGCAGGTTCATGCCCTAGGCTCTAAATGAGCCTGCTATCTAGTGGCTGCCAGGGAAAAGTGAAGACCAGTCTCCTCCTTTTTCACTAATGGCAGGTTTTGACTTTCACATTCTACTCTTGGCCACCAGGATCGCTTGCTTAATAAATAGGAGAAAGAAGGACCCAGTATCAATGCGACAAAAACAAACAAGCACAAATCACTTTGGACAAGTAATCTTCAACATTTCCGTAGTGAATACTAACTAGTTCTATTCACCAAGTCAGTAGATTTTTTAAAAATTTCGTTGGAGAGTATAGCTGCTTTACAATGTTATATTAGTTTCTGCTGTATAGCAAGGTGAATCAGTTATGCATATACATACATCCCCTCTCTTTTGGATTTCCTTTCCATTTAGGTCACCACAGAGCACTGAGTAGAGTTTCCTGTGCTATACAATCAGTTCTCAGTAGTAATCTATTTTATACAAGTCAATAGATTTAGCTATCTGAGATGCATTTTGTAGCTTACACTTCCTGGAGGAAAAAATTATCTTCAGAATTCAAAATTAGATTATAGAAAAGTCAACTGAAGGTTGTTCCATAGTTGTTGGCAAGTCCAAGCAATTCCATGGGCAGTTGGACATAGCTGTCTCATGTTCTGAGTAGCAGGATTCTGAGGCATCAACCAGACTAAGTTGCTTCAGTCATATCCGACTCTTTGAGACCCCATAGACTGTAGCCCACTGGGCTCCTCTGTCCATGGGATTCTCCAGGCAAGTATACTAGAATGGGCTGCCATTCCCTTCTCCAGGGGATCATCCCCACCCAGGGATCGAAACCCCATCTCTTGTGTCTTCCTCATTGGCAGGTGGATTGTTTACCACTAGCACCTTCTGGGCCACCCACCAAGGGTCTTTAAATCTTTGAGTGGATTGGAAGCCTCTGCAGGACAGAAGTAGGCCTGCTGGCCAGCACTCATGCCCACCACCTCTACAGCATTGAAGCCCTTCACCCAAACAAAAGATCAGCTTTGAACCTAACCCCTTAGCTAACACAGGTGCTTTTACGAAATAATACCATTCACTCCAACTACTGGTCAGAGACCTGCAGTTGCCTGTTATAGACCTGTTGGAAGCCAGAGGCAGTTTATGCTTAAAATAAATAATCTAGAATGTAAATTCTCTAATTTGGGATCTCTGCTGAGGTCAGGACAGCACCTCAGTCCTTCACAGTAATACGTTCCAAGAGTGTGGCTTTCATAATGCTGAAGAATTAATGCTTTTGAACTGTGGTGTTGGAGAAGACTCTTGAGAGTCCCTTGGACTGCAAGGAGATCCAACCAGTCCATCCTAAAGGAAATCAGTCCTGAATATTATTGGAAGGACTCATGCTGAAGCTGAAACTCCAATATTTGGCCACCTAATGTGAAGAACTGACTCTTTGGAAAAGACCCTGAGGCTGGGAAAGATTAAGGGTGGGAAGAGAGGGGGACGACAGAGGATGAGATGGTTGGATGGCATCACTGACTCAATGGACATGAGTTTGAGTAAACTCCTGGAGTTGGTGATGGACAGGGAGGCCTGGCATGCTGCATGGGGTCGCAAAGAGTCAGACACGACTGAGTGACTGAACTAAATTGAACTGAATGAAATGACTCCACCTTTAGGGGAAGTTGTTGTTGTTGTTGTTTACTGGCTAAGTCATGCCCAACACTTTGTGACCCCATGCAGTGTAGCCCAGCAGGCTCCTCTGTCAATGGGATTCCCCAGGCAAGAATACTGGAGTGGGTTGCCATTTCCTTCTCCAGAGTCTCCTGCATTGGCTGGCAGGTTCTTTACCACTCAGTCACCAGAGAAACCCTTAGGGAGAATAGAAATAAGAAATTACTATCCTGGGAGCTTTTCTGGATTGTATGGAAGACTGATATTGAAAACATTTTGCACACTGTTGTCACAGGATTTAACAGAAGTGAAATATTTTAGTAGTAGAGATATAGTACTATTATTGTAGGAATAATAGTTAAAATGCTTATTTTCTGAAAAACATCTAAGTTTACTGATTAATTTATGGGATGGATAAATTTATGGTTGTGACCAGGTCTTCTCTCTTTCCTGTGTCCCCAGCACCCAAGTGAGTGCCACACCCAGAGAACATGTTTAACTCATTTGTGTTGAGGATGTGCATTCATGAATAAACTTACAGTATTTTCCTGTTCTGTCGTAGTGCAAAAGTGAATGCTTCATCTAATTGCGATGGGAGCCATTAGTTTAGTTGTGTGGCTCAGGGATCTCATCTGCATTGTTAGCTTGATCGTGTCTTTCCATCTTTTTTTGAATGGTTGTGTTGCATCTGTGTCTTCCCCTGTGGGCTGCCTGCATATTGTTTCAGAATTAGTCCATTTACTCTGATGAATCCCAGGCCCCCAAATTGCAGTTTCCTCTATAAACAACCCAAACTGAAACTCGTTTAACCGGGTGGAGTGAGATATTTTCAATTTGAAAGGAGGCATGTTAAGTGAAACATAACCTCCGTTCATGAAATATGTAGGTGATTGTCTTTTTTCTGGGCTTACCTGATAGCTCAGACAGTAAAGAGTTGGCCTACAATGCAAGAGACTCGGATTCAATCCCTGGGTCAGGAAAATCTCCTGGAGAAGGGAATGGCTGCCCACTTCAATATTCTTGCCTGGAGAATTCCATGGACAGGGGAGCCTGGAGGGCTTAGTTCATGGGGTTGCAGAGTGTCAGACAAAAATCATTTTTTCTTGAACTAAACTTGTGTGCCTTATTTCATCTAAAATTTAAAAAGCAATCAACTCCCCTGTTAGAACATAAATCAGCAGCTTCACTCATAAAAAACACACAAACATCTAATTCCTTTTGTTTCTATGCAATTATACCAAGTTCCTCATATTTGTTGAGTGTCTCTTTCAGTCATTTTTAACTGTTCTTTGAAAACATACTTTTCCCAGAGAATAGAGCAATCCAACTACTATAATCATCTGCTGGTCTCATATTTCTTTTCTGTTTAGGAGGTTTTTCACCATTTCACACCTGATGGAACTCAATATGGTCATATTAAAATCTTCTGATTACTACAGATTTTGATGTGTGTTGTTCTGTATGTTTATTTTGAATGTTTGTTTAATGATGGTATGCCATATGTATTGCATATGTGTGGGCCTTTTTGTTTTTGTTTTTGGCTTTTTAATGTATTTGCATAAGATACATCATGTGGTACGGGGAGGGAGGAGAGAGGGGGATTTGGGATGGGGAACACGTGTATACCTGTGGTGGATTCATGTTGATGTATGGCAAAACCAATACAATATTGTAAAGTAATTAGCCTCCAGTTAAAATAAATAAATTTATATTAAAAAAAATACATCATCTTTTTTAAAATTAAATTTAAAAATATAATTGAAATATTGTTGATTTACAATGTTGTGTTAATTTCGGATATACAGCTAAGTGATCCAGTTATATATATATCTAGTATATCTGATTTACATATGCGATGTATATCAATTATATATATGTCTTTTTCCAGATATATATTCTTTTTCAGATTCTTTTCCCTTATGGCTTATTACAAAATATTGAGTATAGTTCCCTGTGCTATACAGTAGGTCCCTGTTTTTTATCTATTTCATATATAATGATATGTGGTCAGTTGCTCATTCGTATCTGACTCTTCATGGCCCCATGGCCCTTGTAGCCCACCAGGCTCCCCTGTCCATGGGATTCTCCAGAGTGGCAATGCTAGGGTGGGTTGCCATTCCCTACTCCTGAGAATCTTCCTAACCTGGGCATCAAACCTGTGATAATTGCATCTCCTGCATTGTCAGGCAGATTACTACTCTCGCCACATGGGAAGCCCATACATGGTAGTGTGGGCTTATCCTAACAAAGCTCCTAATTTATTCCTCCTTTCATCATGAGCTTCTTTATATGCACTTTTCTGGACACATAAGACTCTTACTGGTCCACAACTTTATAGAAGAATAATTTCAGTCTTATCTATGGGTTACAGGAAATATTCTTCATATAAAAATGTTCTAAGGATTTCCTATAAGAAATGCAGCAGTAGTAATCATAAATGCTGTTGTTGCAAATCCCTTATTATGTCCCCAGCTCAGGTGAAGGTTTATTTTGCAGCATTTTCTCAGGAGAAAACTTTGCAAGTGAAGATGGCCTTAAAACACTTCACGGAAACATAAACTTGGAATATACTTTCATGTCCACTTCAAAAGTGAACAGGTTGTTCTTGTGAGAAATGTGGACCCTATATAAATGTTGCCTCATGGTGAATTAAGACAGGTGACAATATATTGACCATTAAAAAGTGTCTACAACACTATTTCCCCTGTCTTTGACCTTCTTCTGATGTGAGTCTAACACTCTCTCCCATTGATAAATGGGCTCAATATTCCCTGTCCTTCACTTTATTTGGACTCGAGACTATGGTGGAAGTGACACTGAATTCTAAGACTGGAGCATTAAGGGTGGTACACCTGCTCATTGGTTCTCTTGGGATCCTCATTCTTAGAAACCAGTCACCATAAAGTGGATGTGGCTGTGTGCAGAAATGCTCAGTCCCTGAGCTCATAGCCATGTCTGAACTTCTGGCCGACATCAGTGTCAACTTGCCAGCCTTTCCAATGAGCCATCTACTGTTGAGTCCCCTGTCAAGGGGCCCAGGCTGCAGTCTGATACTTGGACACCGATGACCAAGATAAACCATTGTGGTTTCAAGCCAGGTTGGGGCTGGTTTGCTACATAGCAGTAGATAACCAGTTCAGACATTTTCCTGTGCTTATAAAAAAATCATTGTATTAGGCCATCTGTATACTTTTCTCTGCTTCTAAATCTTACGTTTCTGTACATCCTGAGGTATCTTTAAAAGATCAGCTTATTGAAATATAATTCACAAGCCATACATTTCACCTGTTTCAGTGGTCTATTCACAGAGTTGTACAGCCATTGTCACCATTTAATTTTGAAACACTTTTGTCCCTTCAAAGATAATTCCATGTTGATACATGGCAAAACCAATACAATATTGTAAAGTTAAAAAATACAATTAAAAAAAAAGAATGCTCAAACTACCAAAAAAAAAAAAAAGGTAATTCCTGTACCATTAACAGCCATTCTCCTCAAACCTCATGGCCCTAGGAAACAATATATTTTCTATCTTTGTAGATTTTCCTATTCTGGCCATTTCATATAAATAAAATCATAAATATATCATCATTTGTGAATGGCTGCTTTCACAATTCATAATGTTAAGTTTCACCCATATTGTAGTATATATCACTGTTTCACTCCTTTTTATTTCCAGATATATTCCATTCTGTGGGTATGTTTCATTTCACTTCCCATTCATCTGCTGATAAACTTTTGGGTTGTTTCTACTTTTTGGCTATTGGGAATAAGGTTGATATGAGTAACCTGTATGTAAGCTTTGTCTAGACATATATTTTTATTTCTCTTGGATAAATAACTAAAAAGGGAAATTGTTGGGTCATCTGATAACTCTAAGGTCAACATTTTGAGAAACTGCCAAATTGTATTGCAGAGAGGCTGTATCTACTGGAGCTCCCAGTTCTTCACATTCTGCCATCACTTGTTCTTGTCCGTCTTATTTATTTGAGCCATCCTCATGGGCTGAGGCAACTTTCCAAAACGATTTGCTAGACGAGAACCTGAGGACACACACCAGACAGTCCTATGGCAGATCAATAATACATTTTTAAATGTTTAAGTATTATATTAAAAAAAATATTTAGCAGTACATTTATACTGTAGACAAAGATAAGTTCCCAAACATGAATTGGTATAAGCCCCAGTATTTCTGGGGCAGCATTCCCAGTCCTGTAAAGAGCCCAGAAGCCAAGTCATATTAGTTTCAGATAGAAGAACCAATGATGTCTGGCTTGCAGAGTATGGTTGGAGGGTGGGAGGATGGGGTAAGATGGGAAGAAGAAGAAGGAATGTAAGAATTGCCATCATAACTTCTCTGGTAGCCCAGTGGCTAAGACTCCAAGCTCCCATTTTAGTGGGCCGAGGTTTGATTCCTGGTCAGGGAACTAGATCCTACATGCTGCACCTAAGATTTTCTGTGCCGCAACTAGAAAATTCTACATGCCGAGACTAAAGATCTTGTACGTTGCAACAAAGATCAAAGATGCCACATGCTGAAACCTAAGGCCTGCGGCATCTCCAAATAAAAATAAAAAAAAAAAATAAAATAAAACACAGAGCTGCCATCAAATGACAAATTTAGGAAAGTATCAAAAAATACAACTAGTTATTACTGCCTTCTCAGGAAATCCATCAGCAAGAAAAATCAATGGCAGCCCTTTTGAAAAATGGGTGGCAGCATTGTTTTTCAGTCACTCAGTCGTGTCTGACTCTTTATGACTCCATGGAATGCAGCATGCCAGGCTGCCCCATCCTTCAGCATCTCATGGAGCTTGCACAAACTCATATCCATTGAATCGGTGATGCCATCCAACCATCTCATCCTCTGTCGTCCCCTTCTCCTCCTGCCTTCAGTCTTTCCCAGCATCAGGGTCTTTTCCAGTGAGTCAGCTCTTTCCATCAGGTGGCCAAATTATTGAAAGTTTCAGCTTCAGCATCAGTCCTTCCAATGAATATTCAGGACTGATCTCCTTTAGGATGGACTGGTTGGATCTCCTTGCAGTCCAAGGGACTCTCAAAGAGTCTTCTTCAGCACCACAATTCAAAAGCATCAGTTCTTCGGTGCTCAGCCTTTTTTATGGTCCAGCTCTCACATCTGTCCATGACTACTGGAAAAAACCATAGCTTTAACTAGATGGACCTATGTTGGCAAAGTAATATCTCTGCTTTTTAATATACTATCTAGGTTGGTCATAGCTTTTCTTCCAAGGAGGAAGTGACCTTTACTTTCAAAGCTGCAGTCCCCATCTGCAGTGATTTTGGAGCTCAAGAAAATAAAGTCTGTCACTGTTTCCATTGTTTGCCCATCTATTTGCCATGAAGTGATGGGACCAGATGCCATGATCTTAAAGATCATATAGATCATGGATCATAAAGAAAGCTGAGCGCCGAAGAATTGATGCTTTGAACTGTAGTGTTGAAGACTCTCGAGAGTCCCTTGGACAGCAAGGAAATCAAGTCAGTCAATCTTAAAGGAAATCAGTCCTGAATATTCATTGGAAGGACTCATGCTGAAGCTGAAACTCCAATACTTTGACCACCTGATGTGAAGAACTGACTTACTGGAAGCGACCCTGATGCTGGGAAAGATTGAAGGCAGGAGGAGAAGGAGATGACAGTGGATGAGCTGGTTGGATGGCATCACTGACTCAAGGGACATGAGTTTGCACAATCTCTGGAAGTTGGTAATGGACAGGGAAGCCTGGTGTGCTACAGCCCATGTGGTTGCAAAGAGTCAGACATGAGTAAGAGACTAAACTGAACTGAGCTGTAGTGATCTGAAGGCTTCTCCAGGTATTAATTATTATTTTTTTTTAATTTTATTTTATTTTTAAACTTTACAATATTGTATTAGTTTTGCCAAATATCGAAATGAATCCACCACAGGTATACCTGTGTTCCCCATCCTGAACACTCCTCCCTCCTCCCTCCCCATACCCTCCCTCTGGGTCGTCCCAGTGCACCAGCCCCAAGCATCCAGTATCGTGCATCGAACCTGGACTGGCAACTCGTTTCATACATGATATTATACATGTTTCAATGCCATTCTCCCAAATCTCCCCACCCTCTCCC
>NW_011494459.1:1010030-1035653 GCF_000754665.1 Bison bison bison | reverse complement strand
TCCCTCCCCATACCCTCCCTCTGGGTCGTCCCAGTGCACCAGCCCCAAGCATCCAGTATCGTGCATCGAACCTGGACTGGCAACTCGTTTCATACATGATATTATACATGTTTCAATGCCATTCTCCCAAATCTCCCCACCCTCTCCCTCTCCCACAGAGTCCATAAGACTGATCTATACACCAGTGTCTCTTTTGCTGTCTCGTACACAGGGTTATTGTTACCATCTTTCTAAATTCCATATATATGCGTTAGTATTGGTGTTTTTCTTTCTGGCTTACTTCACTCTGTATAATAGGTTCCAGTTTCATCCATCTCATTAGAACTGATTCAAATGTATTCTTTTTAATGGCTGATCTGACTTTCAATTTGCTAGTAAATAAATTCTTCTTACTAGTGTTCCATCACTAAAGATAAATATTACAAGTAATTTTTAAATATTGGCCAAGTTTGAATATATGCACATTTGTCATACCTGCTAAGAAACATTTCCCACTGGTCTCAAGTACTCTAAACTTTTACATATTTGGCATCTTGCAACAAGACCAATTATTATTGTGTAGCTTTAGAAAATATTGCCTTCATAGCAAGTCCAGTAAAGACTTAGCTAAGACATTTGATGAACTTTGATAATTAAGAGGAAAGGCAATTGTCATAACTAGGCTGGAAATTTTTCTGCTGCTTTCAAGGACAAGTTCAAATCTCAGAGCTTCTGTCATGGCACAGCGTGAGTGAGTGGTGGCTCCAGGAGGCAAAGTATTCATTTCTTAAAAAAATAATTGTACTTATTTTTGGCTGTGCTGAGTCTTTGTTGTTGTGAGGCTTTTCTCTAGTTGCAGTGAGTGGGGCTACTCTTTGTTGGGGTATGTGGGCTTCTTCTTTGGTGGCTTGGCTTGTTTTGTCTTGTTGAAGAGCAGGGGCTCTAGGGCATGCGGTCTTCAGGAGTTGTGTTGTGTGGACTCAGTAGTTATGATTCCCAGGCTCTAAAGCACAGACTCAGTAGTTGTGGTACATGGACATAGTTGCTCCAGGGCATGTGGAATCTTCCTGGATCAGGCATCAAACCCACGTCTCCTGCATTGGCAGGCAGATTCTTTACCGCTGAGCCACCTGGGAAGCCCATCTTGTTTTAAGCATTTACTTGTAATCGGTATGGGGTTTGGCTCCATATTTGGCATAGTGCAAGAATTCGAGATACTTGGCACAGTAGATTTGCTTCAGATTCTTCCATCATTTGTTTATTGAATAGCTCTGGTCAAGATATGTAACAAATCTCCAAAACTAAATTTGATTACCTAGTAAAATAAGGACCATCTTGTATCCGAATTATGATGAAATGTGTGCAAATTATAACATAGCTTGTACAAACACATGTTAGTTTATTATGATCTCATGGAAATGTATAGTTTTAATTAGTGTATATGGACTTGGTGAATTGCTCTCCACCAGTCTTTCTTTGGTAATTAAACATATATGCCCTCTCAAACTTTGGATGAATTCCTGAAACCCAAAAGTAAGTCTGCAGTGTCTTTAGTTACTTAAGAAATTGAGAGAGAGGAGGATATTTGGCTAAGAAAATATATATTAAATTAGCTTTTAGAGTTTTACTTATTGCCAGATTATTACATGAGATGGTCTATAAATATAATGCTGAAAAGAGAGTGTAGGAAGTGTTTTGAAGCTCCTTGATTACACTTAACTATGTTAAATTTTAACTTTCTGGTAGAATATGTAGATCATCTTTTCTCTCACTTTTCTAAGTCAAACTCTTCAAAAAAATAAAGAAACATGTGTCTAGAACTCCTGATAATTAGGTCCTTCGTGTTGCTGTGACTTAAAATCCTCTGAAACCACGGGCCTGTGGAAGTCCCAGCACAGCCAGTGTCTGACATCAAGGAGTCTGGGGAAAATCATGAAGAGAAAGTTATGTTCTTCATCTTGGTCTGCACATGGAGTGGTTGTTGTATTTAAGAGATGAGGGAGAGCTTTCCTACAAAAGTGGGAGTTCAGCCAAAGATACTTGGAAGAATGTTAGGCCCTAAGGTTGGACTTCCCTGGTGGCTCAGATGGTAAAGAGTCTATCTGCAATGCAGGAGACGTGAGCTTGATCCCTGGATTAGGTAGATCCCTGGAGAAGGAAATGGCAACCTACTCCAGTATTTTTGCCTGGGAAATCCCATAAGCAGAGGAGCCTGGCAGGCTACAGTCCATTGGATTATAAGGAGTCGGACACAACTGAGCAACTGAAGACTTTCAGGGTTTGCATAAGTCTTAGACTGATGGGGATTCTCACAAAATGAAATCAGGAACCCAGGTAGTCCTACTTAAATATCAAGGACATTAGCAATATTTGAATTATATTTTGGGAAGTGTTCCAGTCTTCCTTCCTCTGTTTACTATATGAAGGTCCTTTCATAATACCTGGCATGTAAAGGCTGCTCTTTGCTCAGTGGTTACAATGAAGAAAATTGGCCTTATTTTGTTAGTTAATAATTTGAGTAGCAGCAGTAATAGATTTCATTCTTAACCACCAAGGTTGAATTGATTGTGTAAAATTCATTCCAAGAGTTCTGATGTCTTATTGCTATTGGACTGTTCTATAGAAGTAAATGAAATTAATCCACCTATTTCATTCAAATTGTTGGAATACTTACAGTGATAATAGCTGAGTTTAGTGAAACATATTTTATTCCTTTTCCAAAAATTTTTATCTGAAAGGAAAATTCTTGGTATCAAGATTCCTGTGCTTTCTGTTTTCATAACAGGGAATGATTTCATTTTTTGGTGGAATGCATGAATAAATAATCAAGTAAATAATAACTGTTAGGAATTATATGTAGAAAGAAAATAGTAGGTCAAATTAATAGTTTTAGATAGAGCTAAGAATTATGAGGTCATGATGTGACTATGTCATTAGCAGTACTACCTCACATTTAATTTTAAAATAATGGAAGCAGATTAATGGACAGGGAGGCCTGGCGAGCTGCGATTCATGGGGTCGCAAAGAGTCGGAAACGACTGAGTTACTGAACTGAACTGAACTGAAAGGATCCTTTCTTGGGTAAAAAGACTTGTTTGACTAGGAGGAGAGTTTGGAAAGTAACTATTAAGTCAATTATTTGTGAATATTTGTAAAAAAACAAAAAAAGTCATCACAAAGTGCCAATCAAGATTCATTAAGGAGGAACTTTTACAAACTGCCTTTAATTTTTTTTTTCCTTTTCAAAAAATAGATTGCACCCATACAGATAAGAGCAGTGACAATTTGAAGATGTAATGCTTTCAGAGTTCAATAAAGCCTTTAAAAGTCTCCTGTGATATTCTTATGTAAAATGAGGAAATGAAGAGTTTATGCATGCCAGTGTAGTTCGCATCTTCACTGGCCATGAAATAAAGTCTTGCCCAGTGAGTACTGGATATTAAATCTTTAAAAAATTCTGTCTGCCTGGGTTTATGGCAGCAGATGGATATTCAATCTAAGACAAAAATCCTTCTCTGAAAAGCTTAAGATATTTTATTTTTACATAGCTATTATTGTTGCTTCTTACATGATAATCATAATACTGTAATCAGTTAAGGATTATGTACCATAATTCAGAGAAATTTGCACTCTTTAGCTTTCTGAATCCTTACAACTTATTTGGGAAGAAGGTTGCTTTATCCCCATGTTGAAGACAAGACTGTGATAGATTTAGCAACTTGCTCAGATTGTATTAAATTTCAGAGTGGATTCCGATCTAAATTTTCTTGCCTTGAGAGCAAGTTCACATCCACACTGCTCTATAATGTGTTTAAATTAAATAAGAAATTGGAGCAACAAGTCTTGGGCTCTGTAATCTTACCTGAATAGAATTTCAGGTAATGATCTTTAAAAAAATAGAGCGATGTTCATTAAAAAAAAAAAATTTTTTAAGTCATCATTCCTAAGAAGATGAAAACATTTAAAGATTTGTTGAAGCATTTGTTTCTCTCTCTGAAAGATGGACGCCAGTGCGTTTTTGCAGGGATTTCCTTTTTTATTTTCTACCAGTTTTAGCACCATAGGAACCCTCTTACTTAAGATTTGTTCACTTTGTTTTCAGATATAATCACAAGAAAAATCTTTCGAGTTTTCTTTAAAAATAAATTAGGCCATCACTCAGAGCAAACATATATTTTCTGTATAACAAAATTAAATAGAGGGAGTAAATTGCACAATTAAACTGTCATTTAGCTTGCTCTTAGACCTACAGTTTGGTCACAGACCTGACCTGTTTAAATGTGTATAACTTGAAAGCAGATACATTACTTTACCAACAAAGGTCCTTCTAGTCAAAGCTATGGTTTTTCCAGTAGTCACATACGGATGTGACAGTGGGACTATAAAGAAAGCTGAGCACCGAAGAATTGATGCTTTTGAACTGTGGTGTTGGAGAAGACTCTTGAGAGGAGATCAAACAAGTCAATCCTAAAGGAAATCAGTCCTGAATATTCATTGTAAGGACTGATGTTGAAGCTAAAGCTCTAATACTTTGGCTACCTGTTGGGAAGAACTGACTCCTTGGAAAAGACCCTGATGCTGGGAAAGATTGAAAGTGGGAGAAGGGACAACAGAGGATGAGATGGTTGGATGGCATCACTGACTTGATGGGCATGAGTTTGAGCGAGCTCTGGGAGTTGGTGATGGACAGGGAAGCCTGGCGTGCTGTAGTTGATGGGGTCACAAAGGGTCGGAAAAGACTGAGCGACTGAACTGAACTGAACTGAAATCCTCAGGGTGCTTCCTGGGTCCCCTCTGCAGGAGAATTGTAGGTCGAGATGGCCAGTTTAGTTTTTATTGATTGTGCTTTTCAGACAATTTTAGTCTTCAGATACATCACACATTTTCTTCTAATTTTTGCCTTAGGAAAGATGCAAAATTGTCACTCTGTGTTAAACTGTATTTCTCCCTATTGGATTGGAGCTGTTTTCAGATATTCTAATGATACTATGACTGTTGGTATAGAGGGCTTATCTTTCTGATGAAAATACTACAAAAAGAACCCTCCTGGATACGTGCCTATTTGGACATCTTAGCGCTTGTATCTTGTATCTACATGCTAACCATCTCTCCAAAAGTAAATAACTTTTAACTCAGCCTTCATAAGAATAGCGTAGACAGCCAATGGTGTTGGAGAGATAGCCCATTCATGTTCTTTTTCTTCATTTTAAAATAAGAAAATAAGATACTGACTATATTTACTATTTCTACCTGGTCATATATTGTTTTTTCACAGAAAGATATAAAATATCTAAAGTTCACTTTTTTTTTTTTCTTTTAATCTAATTTGCAACTGTGTGTACATACCTCTTCTGCAGTGATTGAGATGATACCTTTATTTTTATTTGTCTTCAGCATGATATAAAGCTCATATAGAAGGAATTATTATGAAATAATCTTACTTTCATACACTGTTTTGGTACCATTTCCTCATTTTCACTACTACATATAATTAATCAAAAATTAACTTTATACAAATTTTCTTCTCAAACCAATATATTTAGGATTTGTTTTGAACTTATGTTAAGCCATTAAATACGACAACTATGGGAAGTTACTAAACTCTAGTTTCTGGAATGAATGACTGCTTAGTGTTATTTTATTGGTTGCTATATAGAAAAACAATGCTTTTATCTCTAGTTTTTAAAAATATTAAATTTTACCCATTTACTCAACACCATCAGAAAATGAGTTTAAAATAAATGAGAGAATTTATATTTAATTCGGAGAAGGCAATGGCACCCCACTCCAGTACTCTTGCCTGAAAGATCTCATGGATGGAGGAGCCTGGTAGGCTGCAGTCCATGGGGTCGCTAAGAGTCAGACATGACTGAGCGACTTCACTTTCAGCTTTCACTTTCATGCATTGGAGAAGGAAGTGGCAACCCACTCCAGTGTTCTTTCTTGCCTGGAGAATCCCAGGGACAGGGGAGCCTGGTGGGCTGCCCTCTATGGGGTCACACAGAGTCGGACACGACTGAAGCGACTTAGTGTAGCATATTTAATCATAGTTTGATCTTCTCAGCACTATAATGTTTTTATTTAAATTATCTTATAAAATTATTTTTATCTTAACATCTATTTCCTTTAGTGAATTAAGAACACTGAAAGTATTTCAAATTTTTCTTGATGTCTGTGTGTTATTTGTAGGATCACTAAATTTACTGAATTTCACCCATCATTATAGAAACAAGGGCTGTAAAACTTTGATGAGACAGACCTGTGTCCCACGACAAACTCAGAGAGTTGCTTTGTTGAATGTATTCTGGAAAGCTGTTCTTTTCTTTTTTTGAATCATCTCCCACATTGCCATTAAAAATGTTGTGAAAACATTTAGCTGTGTGAGCTCAAGGACCCTGAAACTCACCTGAAGTGGTAATTGTAGAATGAAAGGTTAAAGCAATTTTCTTCCAGCTGATTTAATAAAAGTGATAGTTTGTATGGATATAGTTCTTTACAGATGACCTTCTGCAAACATTGTTTGATGTGATTTTGTGCTCCTGATGTGGTCAGTGGAGGAAGCTTAGCTCATTTCACTCCACAGGTAAAGAAACTGGGAAACACAGGGCTTAAGTATCTTCTCCAAAATTACACCAATTATTAGTTCTGATCCAAGGCTAGAGATCAGTGCTTGAATTCCTAGTCATGACAATGTTAACTGAAAATCACTGAAGACTTACTCTGGGCCAGGCACTGTGCATACACATTATCTTATTAATCCTGCCCAGTTACAAGCATATACAATTGTAATGGCCATCTGACAGATGAGGTTTAATGAGGTAAGATAATTTGCCTAACCCCATGTGGATAATATGTAGCAAAGCATGAATGCTCAAGATGTAAGAGTTATCCATAACTAAAAGTGTTGTAATGCATATTTTATTGCCTCATTTTACCCCTCTCTCTTTCAGTTTCCTCACCTGTTCATATATTGATAATACTATCTACCTCATAAGAGGTTGTGAGAATTTCAAAGTTAATTTGTAGAGAGCTTAAAACAGTGCATGATATGTAGTAAATACATAAGAAGTATGAAATATTATTTTATGTGATATTAGCCTCAGAATATGTACTTTCACTTTTAATTTAAAAGACAATAAAACCTGAGTGTTTATGTAATATAACTTGGCGTTAAACCAATTGAAATGGACAAAAATACATTTTTGTTTGTAAGTGGCCAGTGATAAAAATGCTCTCCAGGTTAAAATTAGGACTATGCCAATTACATTATAAACAGTATCATCAAATAGGACCAGTTGTGGGTAAAAAGAATGTGAATCTCAAGGGTACCACTTTGAGAACTAAGTCAATGAGAAAGACATTTAAATGTAAAGAGTAGCATCTATATGGGTTACATGGAGTGACCGGGGATGAGAACTTGTTTGCCTTCATATGTTTAAAGTTAATTGCCAATGGATAAGATGGCATTGTATTTTGTTTTGCCATGGCAAAGAATAAAAGAGTAAATTTGCAAAAACCTTAGTGCTAATGTCACATCCTTACCCTTCTTCTGTCCACTGACTGTATGCTCTTATGGTGACCCACTGTCCCAAGCTTCAGCTGTGGTTGCTGGAGAGGGGAACAACGTAAGGTATTTGCTGAAAACACTAATTACATAAAGTTAAAGTTTGTGGTTGATACTCTTCAAATTCTCTCCCCTCCCCCACAAGATCTGCCCTAGAGAATTTCCGGAGATAAATTGATGAAGGAGAAAGTTCAGACATCCTTCATGTTGCTTTTGCTATGTGTGAGGTCAGTATGCAGGAAAACTCTTTTAGGCTTCACAACTATTTAACCTTTAACTCCATCTTTTTTTAACTCCCAAGAAGTATTTAATCTATTTACACAACTTTGGTTTTGTATCTCAAACCTGGGAGATAAACCTGAGAGCTCTCAACCTTAGAACTGTTGAAAGATTTCATCCAGTTAAAATTAAACTTAATCCGTGTATCTCTTCAGATTTATTGAGCTGGAATTTTAAGAACAACTGAGGAGCTTTATAAGAAACATGCTGTACTTTTACATCATATAGAAAAAGAAACAGAAAATTAGATATACACGATTTCCTGAGAAAATTCATTTATTTGTTCATTCAACTATTAATATATATAGACTTAACCAATCGGCAAACATTTATTGTGATAGTATATGCCAGAACTGGAAAGACAAGTGAGAATGTGTGTCTCTTTCAAGAAGTATATAATAGTATGTATGACTGACAGCATTGTAGGATAAAAACTATAACAAATGTGCTATGTGGATCATATAGACTGGTTTTGCTTCTCTGTGGGTTTGCTGAAATCAAAGAAATAATCCTAACAATACTATTCAAAGACAAGGTTTATTACTTTTACTTATTGAAGCCCTGTGTGTCCCTGGTGGATAATGTTCCCCTAGAAGTAGAATTGATTGACTATGAAAGTGTTTCCAAATAACCCCCTCTTCTTGTTTCTGTCCAGTCATTCAGGCTTCTGTGTCTGGTCTCCAGACTAGAACCAGTGTGGCACACTCCCACTGGCCATCCAAGGGTAAAATCTGTGGTCTCTGGAGAGCAAGCAGTGGGTTTAAATTTGCCAGCAGGCACTAGCAGCGTTGTTTGCTCTTGACATCAGAGGAATTCTGGGACCAGATGATGCACTAAGTGCTGCCTGGTATCAACAGGCAGACATGAGGACCAGAGAGATGAGATTACCAAGGAAATCAAAAGGCTCAGGGCTTTTATTTTATTTTTCCGGATCATCCTTTCCATCCTTCCAACTTGAGAGCTGGGCCATTTCCCTAGGGATCATGTAAGACAGTGTGTTCAATCACAAGGATTTGTCCTTTTGCTCTGTAGACAGTGAACAAATCACAATAGAGGTGATGGTCGTGGTCATGGTGGTGTTGATGTTTTAAAGAAAGGGAGTACTATAATCAGATTTTCCTTTGGGGAAAAAAATGACCCCAGGGCCCTTACTGAGAAGCATATGATTGTTGGAAAACTCCAGGAGAGAGAAAACAATCCCCTCTCCCAAGGAAGTAGCCTGGGGAGTGAAGTGGGATGAGAGAGCTGAAGGTGATGGGATTTGGCCACTGGTTGGATGTTAACAGTCCAACCAGTTAACCAGAGGAGGGGTTAGTGCATCCTTTTAGCCTAAATCTCCAGGTGATTTAGGACATAGAGACAGAGCAAAGCTGGTCGAGATCCAAATTAATTGTTCTTGGCTCCCCAAAGCCTCCCCAAGGAACAATCATCTCTCTTTTGCCTCCACCCCTCTTGGGACCCATGGTACTTTCTAATTGGTATTTGCCTTATCTGTGTATGTCTCTTCTCTCACCAGCTTGAAAGAGCCCTCTGGGTTTAGGTTAATTCTACAAGGAAGATTTATCTATATTCCATGTGTCACAGAATACACAGCATTCATGGATTTTAAGTGAAATATTACAGGCGTTTTCCTGAATAAGCTCCTCTTGGTTATAATCTACCAGTATGATTTTCATAGTATCTCTGCTTAATCTTATTGAAATAAGCATAGTTTCTATTTTTTAAATATACATAGATAGAAGTTTCACTGCAGAATGTTTTAGCTTACAGAACATGAATTTAATATTAAAATAGTGTTCTTTACAAAATTTGTTTATATTAACAAGAGCCGATCTTATACTAATTGACAACAGCATTTGTATTCTTTTACATAATCTGAATACCATTTCAAACATGCTGGAAACAGTTCTGTCTGGGCTGCTCTTTCTCTTTTCTGTATGAATTTTAACTTTGAACATTGTTTTTGCAGCTCACTGCATGTTCTTCGTAAGCAGGAAGAAAAACAAAAATAACTCCAAAAGTGCTTGGCATTAGTGTGTACCATTTTGGAATGCAGTATTAGTCCATCATCTTATTTTATCTGACGTTTTGACAAGTGCCTTAACACATCAGAGAAAAGAGAAGCTTTTACATGATTAAATTATACAAAGAAACACAGACACACCATGTCACAATGTAGCTGAGCATTTTCCCAGAGTCAGTAATCATTGAATAAAAGATAATTCTTGCCTATATATAACTGGGAGTTAACCCTAGCTGCTGATAGCCTGAAAAAACGTAAAAACTCTTTGAAGTTTTGAGGTCTCTGCCAGACACTACTGATAGCTCAAGTTCCACCGCCTTCTCCCCTTTTATCCTTTGCTATCAAAATGGGAAAGCTAATTTTATCTTCCAGAATCCTCTGTAGTGAGGCTGACATATATCTAAGAAATAACAGCATAAACGCGCTGAGTTTTTTGAGACAGTTTTTGCTTTCCTATAATGGTCAGTGTACTGCCCTTGCCCCAGTATTCCTGCCTCAGCTGTGGACCAATGCCTGGAACTACAACAGCAGTTCATGGCTCTCAGTTGGCCAGCAGCACCCCCAGGATGGGAAAGTGTCAAGAAAGATAAAGCCTGTCAGTGGTGAAGAATCCACCTGCCAAGGCGGGAGACATGGGTTCGATCCTGATCCTGGAAGATCCCGTATGCCACTGAGTAACTAAACCCGAGCGCCGCAACTGCTGATCCTGTGCTCTGGAGCCCAGGAGTCACAGCTAGTGAGCCCACACCTACAGAAGCCTGCGTGCCCTAAAGCCCGTGCTCTACAGCTAGAGTGGCTCCTACTCACCACACCTGGAGAAAAGCCCTAACACCAACACCCACACCTACTGAAGCCTGCGTGCCCTAAAGCCCGTGCTCTGCAACTAGAGAGTGGCTCCTACTCACCACAACTGGAGAAAAGCCCTCACACCAACAAAGACCCAGCATAGCCAAAAATAAGTTCGTAAATAATAATAAAAAGGTAGAGTCTGGGTCTTCAGCGTCCTTGAGCCACAGCATGGAGTTCTGGACTAAACACTTCCAGCCTTATCATGCAAGGAAAATAAACCTCTAGATTTTAGACATTGCTGTTCAGATTGTTCAGAAGAACATATCCCAGCAGATATATCAGTATGTAAATAAAAGAATCACAGTTAGTGTTATTATAATTATTAGAAGTACTAGAATCTCTCTAATGTCTGGAAAGAGCCATAATTAAACCCTTGGAGAAGGATGTAATCTTTTCTTACTTAAAGCTTTTCGCTGTAGGAGAGTTTTCAGCCTCCTTTGGTAATGTTTAATGGCTTCCCTTCCTTAAGAAGCTGGGGCACGTTTTGTATTATTCTAGAAAAGAAATATAGCTGATTAGTCGCCACTGCTTATTTTCACATTTACCACTGATGAACCTACTCAGCTATTCCTTAGGTTAAAGAAAAAAAAAAAAAATCACCCTTTAAAACATATTTTTAATCATGTTAATGTAATTCTTCTGGACATATGTAACTTATTATTTAATGTCCTAACTAGTGTCCTAGAATTAACAAAATAGAGAGACTTGCAGTTGGAAGTTCTTAAAAATATTTAACTCTATCATTTTACATTTAAGATGTAGAAACAAAGGCTCTAAGAGGTTAATGAGAGTCAGACAGTGAGAGTTATCTACAGTGAAGGCATGTGAAGACCTTCAAGGTTTTATGACACTTTTCTTCTTTCTTTTTTTAGGCAGAGTCTCTTTTAAATTTATAGACTTTGTTATCACAAATTATTACCAATCTAAAATATGGGTTTAAAAAAATGTGACTTCCATAACAGAGAGAGTGGAAAGAGAACATTAAAATTTCTATTTTTATTTAAGATGAATCTAAAAACTTGAACTTTTAACATTTATTATGTGCTATGTCATTCACATAGCCTTTGTTCCCAGTTTTGAGCTTTGGACCATATTTGAAGTAAAGATAAAAATGGAAGCGAATTTTTTCTGGACTTCTAAGGCTGGAAAGGTAAAGATACATTTTCCAGATTGCTTTTCATTAGAATTCTGGATTTGTTTGAGGTTTTTTTTACCAGTTGGATCACTTCCCTGAGACTCAGACGGCAGAGGTGGGAGGTATCATTCTGCTTCTGAGTGGAGATGGGGGATTTTCTACAAGACCTCATTAGGCTTATACATATCGGGAGGAGAAGGGGGCTAGCAAGCCTGCTCTGTTTCTGAAGTCACAGTTGTCAAAAGTGATGGAATGCCTACTTTTCACCTTCTTATCTTAGGAACTTCCTGGGAAACAAATTCAGAATGAAAAAGGAATGAGTTACTAATCCATGAAACAACTGGATGAATCTCAAAAGCATTAGATTGAGTGAAAGGGGACAGACAAAAGAGGCTGCATAATGCATGATTCTGCTTACAAGGCATTCACAAAAGGACAAAACTATAGATGGAAAATATGTAGTGGATACCTGGGTACTGGGGAGTCCTGGTGATAGAGAGACTGAAGGATGTTCTTTGGGGTGCTAACAGTATTCTGTACTTGATTATGGTGGTCCTTATACAACTCTGGATGTTTGTTAACATTGTTTAATCTTTCTATTAAAAAGAATTAATTTTACTGAATATAAAATTTGCGTCAATGAACTTGATGTTTTAAAAGTGTTTGGGGAGCACAGATCTTGAAAAGTCCTCCTTATTCTTCTTGCCTGGCCTGCTCATGTTTTAGCACCATGATTCAGATCATACCAAAGGAAACAGTTTCAGCATTTTGTCTTTACTTTGTTTTTGACTAAAACAGTACATGTATGACTTCAGTTTCTGCAGGTCAGAAGTTCATGCATGCTTTAACTGGGTCCTCTAGTCAGAAATTCACATCTCTGTAATAAAAGTATCAGCTGAGCTGGGTTCTCATCTGAACGCTCAACTGAGGAAGAATCTGCTTCCATCTTCATTCAGGTTATCGCTGTTGTTCAGTCACTAAGTCGTGTCTGACTCTTTGTGATCCCACGTAGCACACTGGGCTTCCCTGTCCTCCAGTATCTCCTGGAATTTGCTCAAGTTCATGTCCATTGAGTTGGTGATGCTATCCAACCATCTCATCGTCTGCCACCCTCTTCACCTTTTGTCTTCAATGTTTCCCAACATCAGCGTTTTTGGCCATCAGCTCTTCACATCAGGTGGCCAAAGTACTAGAGCACTCAGGTTATTGGAAGAATTCATTTCCTCATACCTATGGGTTTGAGAGTCCATTACTACTTACCAGTCAGTGAGAGCCTGGACGGTGCCTTTGTTCCTTGAAGCCACCCACAGTTCTGGCCACGTCAAGTATCCCAATATGACTGCTTACCTCATCAAGTCAGCCAGGAGTCTCTTGAGCACACCTGTTAGCAAGAAGAGTCTTAGTAATATAGTGTGGTCACAGATAGAACATACCTTCTCTGTGCCATATTTTTTTGGTTAGAAGCAAGTTCCATGTGCTGCTCATGCTCAAGAGGAAAGTATTGCATGAAATATGAACACCAGAAGACATATATCAGGGGGTATACCCAAGTCTACCATAGCCTGGGGGGTAGTGAAAAGAGAGAGGAGAGTTTGCTTGTTACTGCAGGGGAGCAGTTCAGGGCATGGCACAGTGGGGGCTGGATAAGGACCAGGGGAGTACTGAGCACATGAGGATGAGCATTTGGCAGGGGCTGGATAGGGTAAAGGTTCAGATTTGATGCAGCATTGCAGTACTTCCCTGGAGAGTTGTCCATTCTCTCCAGAGACTAAGGTCAACTCAGATCTTTTTTTTTTTTTTTTAATTATATTTCAAGAGAATTAAAATGAACCTATATGAAAATAAGAGTAGAAATTTCCCTTTCCTTCCTCTAGCTCATGACTCAGATATCTTTATATTTTCAAATGTTTCATGTAAGGTATTGCCTTCCCATGCCCACATATACATACATATTTATGCAAATGGGATCAGGCTACATAAATGGTTTTTAGCTTATTGAATTATTTCTCTCATCTTTTATTTTTCCATTTTATGCTGCTTCCATCTTTTCTTTTTCTAATAAAGATCTCTTTGGGAGATCTTGCCCACAGTTTGCTCAAGAATGAAACTGGGTAGGGGGAAGTGTTTTTGCCTGGTGTACTTGCTCAGAGATGTTGTGTGTATTTCTCTATCCACAATCTGTACCATTCTTTGGACTGGAGACCCATCTCCAGGTGAAGGACTGGATCATCTAGGAAGAAGTTAGTGTCATATTTTCCCCTTATAGGTATTTGATTAGTCATTTGGATATGGTTTATTTCCATTCCATTGACAGATGCCATCTCTTTGAATGCTTGTAGTTATTTTCTTTTTCTTTCTCTTCTGGCTCCATTTTCAGTTTCTCTAGTTTAATTGTCTGAAAATGGATCATTGATTGAGACTCTGAGAATTCTCTTTCTTAATTCCAGAGAAATCTACTTTCTGGTCAAGCTTTGGAGAGAAGCTTTAAGGCTCTGTGTACCTTTAGTTGAGTTTCACTGGTTTGCATTTGTATTGTAGATACTTTCTGTTTTTTAGTATATGTGATTATATCCATTACTCTCCTTCATTCTAGCAGGTTCCAGGGAAGGAGACTGAGAACATACTTTACTTAGGCAGCTTTTCCCCTTTTCCCAATACTAAGCTACAACTTAACTGCAAAAACTGCCCCATAATTCAGCTGGACAGAAGGTCCTAAAGGAATACGCTGAATGTGTATTCATTTAGATGTGAGCTTAAGTGCATTCATCTTATTCTGGGTTAAAAGTTGGGATACATCCATTAGAGCTGATATAAATGGACTCCTTTCAAAACAGCACGTTCAGCTCTAAACCTCAGTGCCTTCCACTAATGTGCACTATTATCTGGAATACAGAACTTGAGCTGCATCCATGATGCCCAGAGCTGGCATCCAGGACCCCTCTCATGACTGTGGTGCCCTCAACACTCTACCACGTGAGGACTGAAGCACTCACTGGTATTTTCATCAAGTCCATGTTAAAGTTAACCATCTGCTACTCTGTCATCTGTGTCTTGACCAAAGTGAAAAATGGTATGTATCACTTCTGTCCTCATTAGGTAGGCATCTGTATTCTGAGAAGCCTTCTTAACTAATCTTCATGTAGTGAATGTCAGCCAAGGCCAGGCATGGATTTGCTCTGAAGTGTGAGCCTTCTTCACACCTTTGTAGGTGGTCCTTTGAAGTCAAGCTTGAACAAGATTGATAGGAAGGGTGCTCTTGATTTTCTTAGATAATTAATTTAAAAGGAGTTTGACTATATCTAGTCTTCTAGTCATTGCTATTAAAACAGCATGTTTAAATGTTTGATTCAGAAATCATTTTCTTTCTTCTCTTCTCTCCTCCTCATGAAACATGCAAAGATTGTAGGATTGTGGACTAATGATGCTTTGAGATGAAGATCCAAGTGTAAGTCCTAAGTGCTATATATTGTTTCATAAGATTCTATAAAAATCCTTCAGACAAGAAACCATTCTTTTTTATTTTCTCCCTCCAGGAAAATATTCCTTCTTAACTATTTCAGGTACTAATTTGTTCTTATCTAATCAAAGTATATTTTATATCTTTATTCCAAATTCAAATTATTTGGCCAAGATACCCAGATAAATAATTCAAATCCTTTTTTTTTTAATTGCCTTTTCCAGACACAAAAGTCTGAAAGTTGTAAATTTCTTTGTTTACTAAATACTCTCCTGTGTGGTTACCTATTTCCTGAGGGTAGAGACAATGTTTTCTTCCACTCCAAATACCTTACACAACTGAAGCAATATCCTGAGCATAACAGTTGCTCAATAAGCGTTAGAATGAGGGTGAATATTCTATTTCAGTACATACTTATGTTGGCAGAAGCTGCAATTTGACAATGACAATGCAGGTTTGCCTAGGTAGCCTGTGAGTGCCCCTGTGTTACACTCTAACAGTAAAACTCAGTTAATGGTAAGATGGGAGTGTGTAGCTTTCAATAAACAGCGTGGTTCAGGTACCTCTCAGGTTTTCCTATTCTAAAGATGCTATTTTTCTATTGGAAATATCCTCTAACTAGATCAGCCGCCTTTGGTTAGTTGCCATTTCCTGATTCAAAGGTAACAAAATTATGTTGTTGTTGTTGTTCAGTCGCTAAGTTCGTGTCCGACTCCATGACCCCGTGGACTGCAGGCACACAAGCCTGTTCTGTCCTTCACTGTCCCCTGGAGTTTGCTCAAATTCATGTCCACTGAGTCGGTGATGCTATCTCATCCTCTGCTGCCCTCTTCTCTTTGGCCTCCAATCTTTCCTAGCATCAGAGTTAGCATAAATATATATTTTGTTTATACCAGGTTAAGATTGTCTTTAAAAATTATTGGACAACTCAATATATTTTATTTCTTTTGAGCATTTGAAAGATTGAAACATTTTTCTTGGGAAGGACTGACAAGAGTTTGAGTAGCTTTTAACTGTTTGCATACAACTGTTAATAGCAGACTCTAGTCACCTCTGAGAGCTTTCCTGGTAGCTCAGCTGGTAAAGAATCTGCCTGCAATGCAGGAAGCCTGGGTTTGATCTCTGGTTGGGAAGATCCCCTGGAGAAGGGAAAAGTTACCCACTCCAGTATTCTGGCCCGGAGAATTCCATGGATTGTATAATCCATGGGGTCACAAAGAGTCAGACACAACTGAGTGACTTTCACTCACTCACTCAGTCAACTCTAGCCCCAGCCAGCCCCCAGCATTCATGTGCATTACTTACCTGATCCTGTCAGCTCAGTTCAGTCACTCAGTTGTGTCCGATTCTTTGCACCCCCATGGACTGCAGCATGCCAGACTTCCCTTTCCATCACCAACTCCTAGAGCTTACTCAAACTCATGTCCATCGAGTTGAAATACTTTGGTATTTCTTGAGAATCCCTTGGACTACAAGGAGATCAAACCAGTCCATCCTAAAGGAAATCAATCCTGAATATTCATTGGAAGGACCGATGCTGAAGGTGAAACTCCAAAACTTTGGCCACCTGATGTGAAGAACTAACTCATTGGAAAAGATCCTTATGCTGGGAAAGATTGAAGGCGGGAGGAGAAGGGGATGACAGAGTGTGAGATGGCTGGATGGCATCACCAACTCGATGAACATGAATTTGGGTGAACTCCAGGAGTTGGTGATGGACAGGGCGGCCTGGTAAGCTGCGACTCATGGGGTTGCAAATAGTCGGACACGACTGAGCCACTGAAATGACTGACTGAACTGAATCTTTCCCAGCATCAGGGTCTTTCCCAATGAGTCAGGTCTTCCGCAAGACTGGGGTTCTCACATCAGGTAACATTGTATCTAAAGCTGACATGATGAGGTACCCAGCCTCTCCTCAATGTTAAGTAGGGAGCTTGGGAGTCTGGCTCAGAATGGGGTCATTAGTCAGGCCTTATTTGAATCTGCAGAGTAGAGCAAGAAGATATGAAAGCATTGCAGGAAAAGAGGGACTCGCTACTTCTGAGTAGAGAGAGAAAAACTGAGTTAGCAACTTGGGTGTTCTTGAAGAATGTCTAAGGGAAGCCCTCCATATAAGAAGGGGCTGTATTCACATCTAGGCAGAAGAGCCAGCAAGTCTTCCCCTTGGATTTTCACATCAGGATCCAGTATAATAGCCCTTGACCTTTGGAGGGCGGCTTAGAGGTGATGACACATGTTTACATTTGCAGTTGTGTGTGGAAGGAGGAAGAGAAGAGAAGTGGTGGTGCCAGTGGACAGAAGCACTAAACACTGTGGAGAAAGTAGAGCTCCACTGGCTCAAGGAGAATGACTCATGTTAACATGTGATATCTTGGAAAGAAATACCGTAACTCAGAGTATACTCACAAAGTATTCCTTTGTGCATTCTATGTAGCTCTTGGTCTGTGGATTGTGGAAGCTGACATATAGATGTAGGCTTGAAACTGATTTTAAATGGTGTCCATCAAAACACGAAAATAAACTGGGAGATACATTCAGATACCAGGAGACCAATTGATTTATCAGTCATCTGTTATCAAAACAATGCTGTGTACCAACAACCACAAAATCTCAGAGGTACGTAATAAGGAGCATTTGTGGCTCAAATGGTAGAAAATTCACCTACAGTGCAGAAGACCCGGGTTTGATCCCTGGGTTAAAACGATCCTGTGGAGGAGGAAATGGCAGCCCACTCCATTATTCTTGCCCGGACAATTTCACGGACAGAGGAGCCTGGTGGGCTACAGTTCATGGGATCACAAAGATTCAGACACGACTGAGCAACTAACACTTTCCCTTTCACACTGTGATGTTAGCTCAGTTCTGCTGATTTTGGCTGCACTTCTCAAATGCTTAGGGTCAGCTGGATGTCAGCTGCAGCCACTGGGCACCCAGGTCTTCTCTCTGAGTCTCATAGGCTCATCTTTGCATATTTTCATAGCAGTGGCTGGAGCACAAGAGAGAGGACAAATCCAACCACAGAAGTGCTTTTCAAGCCTTTTCTGTGTCATGTTTGCCATTATACCTTATTTGGCCAAACTCAGAGACAGAGAGGAAGGGCACTGTAAAATTAATCTTCATTAAAATTTTTTGTTGAGTTAACCACCATGTTTTTTAGGGTATTCTTACTGTAGCATAACCCAGCCTACCTTGACTGAGAGAACTGTTAGATATTTTTTCAGCATTGTTTTTATTGTCACAGATGAAAATTTTATAAATGTCAAGTATCTATGGCCATACATCTTTTGAGTTTATGATGAAAATCCTAGTATGCGCATGTGTGCTAAGTCACTTCTTTGTGACCCTACGGACCGTAGCCTGCCAGGCTCCTCTGTCCATGGGATTCTCCAGGCAAGAATACTGGAGCGGGTTGTCACGCCCTCCTCTAGGAGATCTTCCCAACCCAGGGATCGAACCATGTCTCTTACTTCTCATGTATTGGCTGGCAGGTTCTTTACCACTAATGCCACCCAGGAAGATAACATACTTATGCAGTAGGGAACTTATATGAAGGAGTGTGCCATATCACTCCTTTTTATCTTATGCTTTCATTGTTGTGTTTATGCACAGGTTTTTTTTGTTTGTGAATGTTAATACACAGATTGCATGCATGTGTGCTAAGTCACTTCAGTTGTGTCCGACTCTTTGTGACCCCACGGACTGTAGCCTACCAGGCTCCTCTGTCCATGGATTCTCCAGGCAAGAATACTGGAGTGGGTTGCCATGCCCTCCTCCAGGGAATCTTCCTGACTCAAGGATCAAACCCGAGTCTCCTGAAGCTCCTGCGTTGCAGGTGGATTCTTTGCCATGGAGCCACGAGGGAAGCTCAGTACACAGATTATGTTATAGTAAATGACGTGGGTAAAACTGCATCCTCATACATTGTCATCACAAATATAATGACCTATAAAACTTAACAAGAGTAATTCAGTATCTCATAATACGTTTCCAGTTGCTTAGCTGGAATAGTAAAATGAATATAAATGTTGAATGTATAACTTTTGTGTAAGATGTGTAATGTATGAATTTGATGTTGCTGTTGAGCTGTCAGTTAAATCTGGGTATCTTTACACTTCACACAGTTTTGTCTTGAGCATCAACTGCCAGTTGCCTGTGTCTGTCCTGCAGATCTGTTGAAATGCAACCGTTGTCTCTGACGTCTGATGATGGAATTGCTTACCTGGAAGGTTCCTAGCTGATGTCATAATGCAGGATGCTTGTCTTTGGAGATTCCATCATGGAGAGGAAGGTCTTATTAAAGCAGAAATAGACACTCAGGAAGCCTGTTGTGCCTTCGTGTAAGAGCAAAAATATCTCCTTGTGACTTATGATTATCTTAGAAACCCCCTTTCAGAATTTTGACAACTCAGCTAAACACCCTAGATGATTATTCTATACAGAGTGGTCTGGAGTGATAATGGAATAGTTAACCAAAATAAGCATTTGTTTAAAAAAACAAAAGTCACATTTGATTAGGTATGATATTGATGAAACATAATCTTTTCTGAATAATCTGGAATTCACCCAGATTCTGTCTTCACCAATTTAAGTAGTTTTTCAACTGAATAAGTTTATATTGTAGCCCCAGTCCTCTAATTTTTGTAGGTCAGCTTGTTTTAACAACAAATAGATCATTTAAAAAAAAAAAAAGCCTTTCTCTTTCTTTCTCTTTAGCTCAGTTGTTCATTTGGACTTTTGTTTTGAGGATCACATCTCTTATCTCTTTTTAAGCCTATAGGCATTATTGAGTTTTTAAGAAATTCTAGCAACCCACTCCAGTGTTCTTGCCTGGACAATCCCAGGGGTGGGGGAGCCTGGTGGGCTGCTGTCTATGGGGTCGCACAGAGTCGGACACGACAGAAGCGACTCAGCAGCAGCAGCAGCAAGTTTATATTGTTATTTGTATTGACTGTTGGCCTCAGTGAGTAGACAGGTGACAAAAAAAAGATGCTGTACAAGAGGATGACACAAGATATAACCATGTAGTTCAGACTAGAAGCTCACAGATGAGTATCACTATGTGGTAGATTTTCACTGCAAGCTACTTTCCAGTCACACTTAATGAAACCAAATGGAGATTTGATTCATTAAGTCATTCATCCCACAATAAACTGGAAGCGTAATGTTCAGGGCCGTCATCTTCAATAATTAAATCTTTGAATCAAAAAGTAATTTTCAGTAAATACAGAAATGATGTTAAACACACACAAACATTTTAAAACCCAGTGTATAAGTGACTTGACAGAGACTTTAAAATCAATAAAATGGAATTTCTACAAAGCACTTCATCCTTTTTGTTTGTTTGTTTGCTGTGTGTGTGTGCCTGTGGGATTTTAATTTCTTGCCCAGGGATTGAACTCATGCCCCCTGCAGTAGAGGTGAGGAATCGTAACCACTGAACTGTCAGGGAAGTCTCCACACTCATCCTTATAATTTCTAACTTCACAGAGAACTGATACAAATGTTGCTTAAGCAAGTATTTTCATTTTGTAAAGAAGCTTGTGGATTATACATAGGTCCATATGTCAAGAATTTAGAGATGCCAACAAGGGAAAGGGAACGTGGGCCAGAGTTGTTCCCCCCTGCCACCCCTCTCTGCCCTTTGGAGGCTCTTCTTTCTCTTCTTGTCCTTTATTTATTTATTTTTTTTGGCTCTTTTCTATCCCTCTCACTGTATCTTTGAAGAATATTTTCTTTTCCCCGTTTTCACTTACATTGCTAAAAACATAAAAGTTTTGTTCAACACTTTCTTCAGTTATTTAGACTTTTTAATTCAGTTACTCATGGCCCCAGGGACACTGTGAGCTCAGCATACCCTTAACTAACCTCGTTTTCCACTCACCCAATCTTCCCTCTTGTCATTCTCAATCTAAATCCTCAGATGCCTCAATTATCATCCCAGTTCCCAAGCAAAAGGCCCAAGGCCGTGATGTGCACTCCTTGTCTGCACAAAGTCAATTCATTATCAAGCCCACATTCTTCTCTATTACCTCTTCAATATCTCCTTCCCTCCATCTCTACCTCCACTTTGTTTATGCTTCTGTGACTCCTTACTTTCCCCTTTGTCTTGACCTCTACTCTGGTGTGTTCCACTCTATAACACTGATTTGTCTAAGAGCTATAACACAGTCTGTTCCAGACCTGAGAGCTATAACATGGTTTGTCCAAGACCCGAGAGCTGTGACGTGCCGAGGGCTTTAATGTCCATTGCTCCAAATCTTTGTTGTGACGAGACAGAACCGCGGAGCATACACTCGCCTGACAGCATGGTCTCCATAGGCACACTGTCTGGGTTTTAATCTTTCTCAGGACATGAGACAGTGAAGAAGTTATCTTTTCTCTCTGTTTCCTCAGCTATAAAATGAGGATAATAAAAGTACCAGTCTCACAGGACTGCTGAGGATTTAATGATCTCATATAAGAAATGTTTTGAACAGAACCTGATACATACTGGTGCCATACATATTTTAACATTCTAATTTTCTGCTCTAGTATCCATAGTATTAATACTTGGCTTCCATTCTCAGGGCCACCTCATGGTCCAGAATGGCTGCTGGTGCTCCTGCCACTACTCCCCAATTCTAAGTACCTAAAATAAGAAAGGGGAGGAAGACAAACATCCCATCCTTCAGCTGAGTCAGCTTCCCTTAAACAGTTTTCCACAGTTCTAAACCATCACTTTTGATTATATGTCACTGATCTGAACTTAGTCACAGGACTTCATTTAGCACAAGAGAGGCTTTGGAATGCTGGTCTTTTAGCTGTGTTCTCTTAGAAAGGAGAGGAGTACAGATTTTAAGTGTTATAATACTGTGATTGACAATATAAAAAAAAAAAGTATATTTGGTTCCTATTTTTTGGCATGGAGCTCCTAAAACCCTTGAAATTTCCTGTGGTAAGAGCAGTAAAAGTATCTTTTGTAATGTTAATGAGATGACTTTGAGAATGTCCCTAGATAATGAGGGCTGAAGGCTGGTTGCCATGGGAACCAACAGAGTGATTAGAGGTTTGAAAGTTTCAGTTACACCCACTGATCTCTGGGAAGGGGAAAGGGGTTGGAGATTGAGTTCAATCATCAATGGCCAATAATGTATTTAATAAACTGTATTTAATAAATTGTACCTATGTAACTGGGCTTCCCAGGTGGTGCTAGTGGTAAAGAACCCTCCTGCCAGTGCAGGAGACATAAGAGATGCAGTTTCCATCCCTGGGTCAGGAAGATCCCTGGGAGGAGGGCATGGCAACCCACTCCAGTATTCTTGCCTGGAGAATCCCATGGACAGAGAAGCCTGGTGGGTTACAGTCCCCAGGGTCACAGACAGTTGGATAGGACTGAAGCGACTTGGCATACAACTTGACATGTCATGGCATCCATACAATGAGGGTTATCACAGGTGGCTCAGTGGTAAAGAATCTGCCTGCCGATGCAGAAGATGCAGGAGGCATGGGTTCAATCCCTGGCTGGGGAAGATCCCCTGGAGGAGGAAATGGCAACCCACTCCTGTATTCTTGGCTGGAAAATCCCATGGGCAGTGGAACCTGGCAGACTACAGTCCATGGGGCCACAAAGAGTGGGATATGACTGAGCAACTGAACATACACATTCATACAATAACAGAGCACAATATTTGAAATACAAAACTTACAATATCATTTCAGTTCTTAATATTATGATTTAATGGGGCAAACGTATTCTACAGATATTCATTGATAAGTATTGACTTGATTGAAAGTGAAAGTGAAGTTGCTCAGTCTTGCCTGACTCTTTGTGACCCCATGGGCAGTAGCCTGCATTAAGCTCCTCCGTCCATGGGATTTTCTAGGCAAAAGTACTGGAGTGGGTTGCCATTTCCTTCTCCTGGGAATCTTCCCGACCCAGGGATCCAACCCAGGTCTCCCACATTGTAGACAGATGCTTTACCATCTGAGCCACCAGGGAGTCAGAAGCTCATTGAATTGATTAGTGGCAGTTTTTAAAAATTTGCTTCCTTTTTAATAGAATACTTACATACAACTAAATAATAGTTTGGTTTAAAAAGAAATCTCAAAAGAAATTTTAAATCATTTTAAGTAAATGAAAATGAAAATAAAACTTGTGAAAGTTTGTAGATTGCAATAAAAATTGTGCTCTGAGGGAAATTTATAGTATTCAAATGCATATATTAGAAAAGAAGGAAGATCTAATATGAATAATCAGTTTCTACCTTAAGAAATTATGAAAGGAACAAATTATATCAAAGTCAGAAAAAAAAATCATAAGTATTAGAGCAATAATCAATAAAATCAAAAACAAGAAATCAATAGAAAAAAAATCAATAAAACCAAACACTAGTTCTTTCGAAAGAGGTTTTTAATAAAACCAATAAGATTCTAGCCAGAATAACTAAGAAAGAAAGAGCAAGGACACAGACTACTGATGTCAGAGATAAAAGAGCGAGACCACCACAGACTGAATACAAATAAAAAGAAAAATAAAGTAATACTATGAACAACTCTGTGCCCCCAGATTTTTTAGCCTATAACATGGACAATTCCCTGAAAGACGTGGTCTGCCAAACCTCATAAGGAAAAGATGAACCAAATAAACATATCTATTGAAGAACTGAACTGATAATAAACAACCTTTCAAAGCAGAAAGTGCCAGGCCCACATGGGTTCTTTGATGAATTCTACCAAATATTTAAGGACGAAATTGTGGCAGTTATCTCTTCTCTTGCAGAGGATAGCAGAGTGTGTGCTTTCTAACTCATCCTGAGACTAGGATTACCCAAATACCATAAGCAGCCAAGGATATTGTAAGGAAAGGAAACTACCAAATTTCTGGAAAAGACAAGTACCTTTCATAAACATAGATGGAAAAATTCTCAATAAAATATTAACAATTTGATTTCCATAAAAGTATATAAAAATTATATACCATAGCCAAATCAGATTCATTCCAGCTATGCAAGTCTGGTTCAACATTTGAAAATCAATTAGTCTATTATGTTAACAGGCAAAAAAAAATGAAAATCATGTCAGCAGATACAGGAAAGCCTTTGACAAAATCCAACACTCATTCATGATAAGAAGCTATCAGTGCATTAACAATGGAAGGGAAGATTCTCAAATTGATAAAGACTATAAAAAAAACAACAACAACCTACAGCTGATATTTTACTTAATTATAGTAAAAACTTGAAACTTCTCCACTAAGGCCAGGTACAAGGCAAAGATGTCTCCTCTCACCATTCCTTTCACATATGTACTAGAAGTCCTTGCTACTTCAATATGGGAAGAGAAGAAAACAAAATAAAAAGTATGCAAATTGGAAAGGAAAACTTAAAAATGTCATTCTTCACAAATGACATGATCATATATGTAGAAAATCTGAATCTATTAAAAAAAGTCTCCTGAAACTAAAAAGTGATTATAGTAAAGTTCCAGGATAGAAGATTCATATAAAAAGTCAATTGGTTTCCTATATAACAGCAATGAGAAAGTGGAATTAGACATTTAAAACATGGTACCATTTCCATTAGGACCCAGAAAAAAAGAAAAATTTAGGTATAAATCTAACAAATTATGTACAGGATCTATGTGGTGAAAACTAGAAAACCTGATGAGCAAAATCAGCTAAATAAATGGAGAAGTATTCCTTGTTCATGGATAGGGAGACTCAATATTGTCAATGTCAGTTCTTCCCAACTTGGTGGGTAGATTTGATTCAATCTCAATCTAAACCTGAGAAAGTTATTTTGTGGATATTGGCAAACTGATTGTGAAATTTGTATGGAGAGGCAAAAGCCTGGAATAGCCAACACATGTTAAAGAAGAATAAAATTGACAGTACCAGAATACAAGACAGCATAAAGTTATTGTAAGAAAGAGAGTGTGGTTTGGAGAAAACAAAAACAAAAAGAGACAAATAGATCAGTATAACAGAATACAAAGCTCAGAAACAGACCCTAATAAATATGATCAACTGATCTTTGACAGTGGAGCAAAGGCAACATAATGAAGCAAAGATAGTCTCTTCAATAAATGGTGCTAGACTGTTTATGATAGCCAGGACATGGAAGCAACCTAGATGTCCATCAGCAGATGAATGGATAAGAAAGCTGTGGTACATATACACAATGGAGTGTTACTCAGCCATTAAAAAAAAAAATACATTTGAATCAGTTCTAATGAAGTGGATGAAACTGGAGCCTATTATACAGAGTGGAGTAAGCCAGAAAGAAAAACACCAATACAGTATACTAACGCATATATATGGAATTTAGAAAGATGGTAACGATAACCCTGTATGTGAGACA
>NW_011494459.1:1009824-1009930 GCF_000754665.1 Bison bison bison | reverse complement strand
TGTATGTGAGACAGCAAAAGAGACACAGATGTATAGAACAGTCTTTTGGACTCTGTGGGAGAGGGCGAGGGTGGGATGATTTGGGAGAATGGCATTGAAACATGTA
>NW_011494459.1:994087-1009724 GCF_000754665.1 Bison bison bison | reverse complement strand
ACAGATACTAACGCATATATATGGAATTTAGAAAGATGGTAACGATAACCCTGTATGTGAGACAGCAAAAGAGACACAGATGTATAGAACAGTCTTTTGGACTCTGTGGGAGAGGGCGAGGGTGGGATGATTTGGGAGAATGGCATTGAAACATGTATAATATCATATATGAAATGAATCGCCAGTCCAGGTTTGATGCAGGATACAGGATGCTTGGGGCTGGTGCACTGGGATGACCTAGAGGGATTGTATGGGGAGGAAAGTGGCGGGGGGGGCGTTCAAGATGGGGAACACACGTACACCCATGGCAGATTCATGTTGATGTATGGCAAAACTAAAACAATATCGTAATTAGCCTCCAATTAAAAGAAATTTATATTAAAAAATAATAAATAAATGGTGCTGGAACAACAGGACATCGACACGCAAAAAAATAAGTCATACACCTTACACACTTCACAAAAAATAACTTAATATATCATATACCTAAATGTAAAATGCAAACTATAGCAATAGTTAGAACCAGACATGGACCAACTGACTGGTTCCAGGTTGGGAAGGAGTACAAGGCTGTGTATTGTCACGCTGCTTATTTAACTTACATACATTGTACATCAGGTGCAGTGCTAGGCTGGATGAATCACAAGCTGGAATCAAGACTATTGGGAGAAATATCAACAACCTCATATATGCAGATGATACCACCCTAAGGTAGAAAGTGAAGAGGAACTAACGAGCCTCTTGATGAAGGTGAAAGAGGAAAGTGAAAAAGCTGGCTTGAAACTGAACATGCAAAAAATGAAGATCATGGCATCTGGTTCCATCACTTCATGGCAAATAGAAGGGGAAAAAGTGGAAACAGTGGCAGATTTCATTTTCTTGGTTTCGAAAATCACTATGGATGGTGATTGCAGTCACGAAATTAAAAGACTTTTGCTCCTTAGAAGGAAAGTTATGACAAGCCTAGACAGTATATTAAAAAGCAGCAATGTCACTTTGCTAACAAAGATCTGTGTAATCAGCGCTATGGTTTTTCCAGTAGTCATGTACAGATGTGAGAGTTGGACCATAAAAAGGCTGAGCGCCGAAGAATTGATGCTTTCAAACTGTGTGTTGGAGAAGACTCTTGAGAGTCCCTTGGAGAGCAAGGAGATCAAACCAGTCAATCTTAAGGAAAATCAACCCTGAATATTCATTGGAAGGACTGATGCTGAAGCTGAAGCTCCAATGTTTTGGCCAGCTGGTGCAAGAGCCAATTCATTGGAAAAGATGCTGATGCGGGCAAAGATTGAAGGCAAAAGAAGGGGATGACAGAGGATGAGATGGTTAGATAGTTTCACCTCCCAATGGACATGAATTTGAGCAAACTCCATGAGATAGTGGAGGACAGAGGATCCTTGTGTGCTACAGTCCATCAGTTCACAGTGAGTTGGACACAACTTAGCAACTGAAGAGCAACAACAACAAATGCATGTGTAGAGATAGAGAGTATATGGAAAATCTATGCATATTCCTCTAAATTTTGTTTTAAATCTAAAATTGCTCTTAAAACATAAAGTCTTAAAAAATACAAAAAGAATGAGTAACTAATTTTATATATGTGTGTGTGTATATATATATATATATATATATATATTTATGATCTTCTCAGTTTGAACAGTGGTAAAGAATCTGCCTAGCAATCCAGGAGATGCAAAGCAGGTTTGATCCCTGGGTCAGGAAGATTCCCCTGGAGAAGGAAATGGCAACCTACTCCAGTATTCTTGCTGTAAAAATTCCATGAACAGAGGAGCCTGGCAGGCTGCAGTCCATAGGGACACAAAGAGTTAGGCCTAACTGAAGTGACTGAGCACACAGGAACATGCATGAATATTTTATATACTGAATTATATATTCAGTTAACTACAACATAAATTGTAATATATTTTAATCACTTTTAAAATAATTTTATCTTTTTTTCCTGTTTTATTGAGATGAAAGTCAGTTATAGCACTGTATAAGTTTAAGGTGTCCAGCTACAGATTTTACTTATATGCATCATAAAATGATTATCAAGATGAGTTTAGTGAATAGCCATCATTTCATGAGGGATTCCCTGGAAGCTCAGCTGGTAAAAAATCTGCCTGCAATACAGGAGACCCTGGTTCAGTTCCTGGGTAGGGAAGATGTGCTGGAGAAGGGATAGGCTTCCCACTCATTTCATGTAGATACAAAATTGAAAGAAATAGAAAAAAAATTTCCTTGTGATGAGAACTCTTAGGATTTACTCTCTTAACAACTTTCCTGTGTAACAAAACAGCAGTGGTCTTTATATTTAAAGGGCGTACATTACATCCCTGGTATTATATTTTATTACTGTAAGTTTGTACCTTTTGACTACCTTCATCAGTTACCCATTCCTTAAGTCCTGCCTTTGGCAACCCCAAATCTGATCTCATTTTCTATGAATTAATTTTTGAAGTATAATTGATCTATAATACTACAGTATTTCCTCGTGAGCACTATAGTTATTTGATGTTTTTTTACATTCCAATGTGATCACAATAAGTCTAGTTTAATTACTTTTAAAAATTGCACACCAATATTGTGGCAATATGTAAAAGACAGGAAATGTGTCTTGATATAAATTATGCTTCATTAATTATATTTATAGTTTAGAATGTATTTATACATTCTCTAAAACTTCAGTTTTCCAAAAGTGATCTGCATAATGGATTACATTTGACAGTTTTTACCGTAAACTTTGTTGTGAAACTAGAGCCATTGCTTTTGTCATGTTTTAAATGAATTTATGTGTGTCTCAATTGGCTAAGACAGAACATTTTCTTCCTATTTAAACTCAGTCTCTTATTACCATGTTCCACGGAGAGGGGGATGCAGGCAGAAGACAAAAAGGAAATGTGTAATTTAGTTTGGAAAAATGTATTCCTTTAATATGAGAAATACAGTGATTTATCCTCAGCATCAAGTTGATTTCATGGAGAGTTAGGGTGGGGATCACTGTTTGGGAGCTTTGGAACTGTTCCTTTTTTTTTTTTTTTTTTTTTAATTGTTTCTTAAATGGTCTCTGGCACTTTCTGCCTCTACATCATTTATCCAAGTCTAACCCGCTACCATTTCTTATCTTCAAAACGACTAGCTCATTTCATCTTATATGTTTTTGCCCCCAGTTCCCTTTATCCAGTTTCTTTGCAGCCACTAGAGTGATTTTTTAAAATTAAATATGATTTGTGAATTTCCTACTCTGCATTGACTTGCCTTTGGCTTAACATGAAAGCCAAACTCCTAACCACAGCTTCTGGTTTCCCAGGCACATAAGCCTTCAAAAAATGAAGATCATGGCATCTAATCCCATCACTTCATGGCAAATAGAAGGGGAAAAAGTGGAAACAGTGGCAGATTTCATTTTCATGGGCTCGAAAATCACTGTGGATGGTGACTGCAGTCATGAAAATACCTCCAGAATATGAGAGGTACCATTTGGGATGCTTGCCTTTTTCATGGCTCATTCCTTCCCACCTTTTAGGCTTCAGTTTAAATGATCCCTGCTAAGGTAGGCTTTCCCTGAAGGCCCACCTCAGCAACATTTCCCACCCCAGAGTTCTTCTAGCTGGAGGTTTAGAAATTAAGAGCACAGACTCAGCCTCCACCACCGCAGGTTCAAATCCCATATCACCCCCTTAAGGTTGTATTATGTCTAGAGATTCCGTTATCCTTGAAGATGTCCTCAGCTTCCTCATCTGAAAGATGGGGGCAGTAACATCAGGCATAACTTACCTAATAGAGGTTTTGAATATGTGTTATGCAGTCGATATATGTCATGCCAATGTTTGGCACATAGAAATCCCTACCATGATTTCTGTTATAAAAGAAATTATGTGATTTTAGTGATTACTGTGATACATTGCTATTATCTCATAAAGAATATTTGATGTATTTTATTTGCTTATTTTTTTATTCCGTCCTTAATAATACCAGTGTCAGGGCAGGGATACTATCAGATTGTTTCCCCAGTCATTTCTAGCATGGAGGAGAAGTTCAGCACGTGTTTTATTGAAGATGTGTGAATTCAGACTTTTGTAATTAAATTAAACCATATTGCTGAGGCACAATCCTTTTTTTTTTTTTTAATATCTAAAATTAGAAGCATTTCTCAAAACGAATTCTGCCACACCTAAGGAACGTAAGAAGGCAAACTGATTCTCAAGCAGGCACAAAAACAGTGCATCTTTCAGTCTGTGACATCTGATTTCAGCTCCAGTGCACTGGCCCCACTAAAGAGGCTGTTAAATACTAGTTGTTCCTGTCAGGGGAGGGTGTAATTTCCTCAGTTCTGTCTCACTGCAGCAAAGATTTGAAATGGCAGACCAGTGTTACAGCTCTGTTACAGCTCAGAATTTTACTTTGCAAGCAAAGGAAAGTACACCCTAGAGGCTTAAGGTGGGCTGACCCCAAAGGAGAGACCCCAATCTATCTTGGCTCCCTCTTTTTATACGTTTTGTCTCCTCTTCCCTGAACCTGCCCTATGCTAGCCAAGAAGGGGGTGTGTTTGTTTCACCTGAAATTCTCACTCTGGTCCTCGGATTTTCTTTGTTCCATTTTCATGGGCTTTTTCCTTTGTCTTTTAACCACCTCCATTTTGGACTCCTTTTTTCCTATTCTAACTACCTCACCTTCCCCCTCAAGAGATGGGAGCCCCAATTCTTTGGAAATAGGGGTGTCAAGGTCTCTCTGGCTACTTCTTGCTGTGCTGGGATGGTGAGGGGCAATAAGCTTCCCCCTCTTGCTAGTCTCAAGCCTCAGAGTCCTTAGAGTGGTGTCCGTCTAAGGGTGAGTGATATTTTCCATGGTTAGGTGTAGCTTTATATATTCTTGTTGAACTAGCACTGCATTTTTGTAGCTTGTTGACCTGGGAAGAGACAAAATGAGTTAAACAAATTGATAATACATGGAGGAATCATAAGCAGTATCAATATGGTGATAACAGGAATAAGTAGGGGCATTCAGTTCAGTTCAGTTCAGTCGCTCAGTCGTGTCCAACTCTTTGCGACCCCATGAATCGCAGTACACCAGGCCTCCCTGTCGATCACCAACTCCCAGAGTTCGCTCAGACTCACGTCCATCGTGTCGGTGATGCCATCCAGCCATCTCATCCTCTGTCGTCCCCTTCTCCTCCTGCCCCCAATCCCTCCCAGCATCAGGGTCTTTTCCAATGAGTCAACTCTTCGCAGGAGGTGGCCAAAGTACTGGAGTTTCAGCTTTAGCATCATTCCTTCCAAAGAACACCCAGGACTGGTCTCCTTTAGAATGGACTGGTTGGATCTCCAGCTCGTTCTTTGAGATCCTGTAGGATCTGAATGTTTTTCCTGAGGACTGTGAGACTTTCTTTAACTTAGCTGGAAGTATTTAACCAGAAACAACACATCTCATTCAAGATGGCCCAAGTCCCTCTTTGTTCAGGGATCAGGAGATCTGTCTCCTGTCTATTTTGGAGTACAACCCCTGTCAAACTGTGTTGGCTCTTTAGAGCTATCCTGAGAAATCTTATCCCCAGAGACTTAATTTTGGGGATATTCATTAGAATGACACTCATTTGTAGTCCTGAATAGGTATCTGAGATCTCCCAGAGGCTCACAGGTGTACTGAGTATCCTCTTCTGTTTTCCATGGCTTGACTCATGAGTAGTGAATCCAGGAGTCATGTCTTGGTACCTTGACTCTTCTGAGGGGTAGAATGTATTACAGGGTAGGGGCCCTTCCATGTGGGGTGGAGTGTAGCCTCCGGGGACCCATCTTTCCAGACTTTAATTGGAACTTGAGTCCTTGCTGTATAGAGTGGTGGCTCTTAAGAATCTTTTGGGTCCTGGTTGACACCCCACAAGCATATATCCTGTTTTAATTGCCCAGTGGCCATGATATAAAACCAGAGGGTCTGAGCCTCTGGATCTAGGAAGAGGTCATTGACATAAACAAAAGGTCTCCCATATAGCATCTCATAAGACTAAGACCAACCTGTTCCTTAAAGGCAATATGGATGCAGAGGAGAGCTATTGGTAAAGCCTCCTTCCATCCGAGGGAGGTCTCCTGGGTTATCGTTTTATCACTGATTTTAAGAATTGGTTGGCTCTTTCTACTTTTCCTGAAGACTGAGGCCTCCAGACACAATGGAGATAATAAGTAATGCCCAATGCTTTAGAGGCCTCTTGGGTGATCTTAGAGATAAATGATGTCCCATTGTCACTTTGTAATGACCTCGGCAGACCAAATCTCAAAATGATTTCATGGAGAAGTTTTTTTCCACTTCCTTGGCCTTCTCAATGCAGATGGGAAAACCTGCAATCAATCCTGTGAATGTATCTATTATGAGTAGTAAGTATTTATACCCTTGAGAAAGTGGCATCTGGGTGAAGTTCATCTGCCAGTCCTCTCCTGGGTAGGTCCCATGCCATTGGATGGGCTGGGTCTCATCTCAGTGGCATCTCTGAAACCTCAGAAGGCAGATGGACTGCCTCCAAGAGTCTAAGGATTTGATCACCGTGTTTGATTAGGGACCCTTGGGTGGTCAAATGGCCTCAGTTCAGTTCAGTCGCTCAGTCGTGTCCGACTCTTTGTAACCCCATGAACCACACACAACACACCAGGCCTCCTGTCCATCACCAACTCCTGGAGTTCACTCAAACCCATGTCCATCGAGTCGGTGATGCCATTCAACCATCTCATCCTCTGTCATCCCCTTCTCCTCCTGCCCTCAATCTTTCCCAGCATCAGGGTCTTTTCAAATGAGTCAGCTCTTCGCATGAGGTACCCAAAGTATTGGAGTTTCAGCTTCAACATCAGTCCTTCCAATGAACACCCAGGACAGATCTCCTTTAGGATGGACTGGTTGGATCTCCTTGCAGTCCGAGGCCTCTTTCTCTCCAAATAGCAGCATGTGCATGTAGCACCAGAAAGGCATATATGGAGTGAGTGTAAATGGCTACTCTTTTTCCTTTTCCCATCTCTAAAGCTCGAGTCAGGGCTATGAGCTCAGCTAATTGGGCTGAAGTACCTGGTGGCAAAGGTTTAGCCTCTATGATCTCGAAATTTGAGACTACTGCATATCCGGCTCTTCTTTTTCCATCCAAGACAAAACTGCTTCTATCAGTGTACCAGTTTTCCTCAGGATTGGTCAGAGGATCTTCTGGCAATCCCTCTCGGGGTTTTGTCCAATGGTCTAAAGTTTCTAGGCAAGAGTGAAAGTGGAGAGAGCCCTCAGGGGCAGGCAGGAGGGTGGCTGGATTATGAACCTCACAAGGGGATATAGTGAGGCCTGGATTTTCCCTCAGCACTACTTGACATCTGAGGATCCTTTGATCAGACATCCATAAATGGCCTCTGCCATTCAGGAGTTGTTTCACTTGGTGGCTGGTAAAAATAGTTTGCCACCAAGAGTTTTAAAACATCTTCTATCAGGACTGCAATAGCTGCAAGATTTTGAAGGCAGGGAGGCCAGCCTCAGGCAGTTGGATCGAGCCTCTTGGAGAAGTAAGCTACAGGCTGGGGCTCAGGTCCCAACGTTTGAGTTAATACTCCCAAGGTTATTCCTTCCTTTTCGTGGACATAAAGTTGGAATGATTTTCTGGGCCTGGCAACCTCAAGGCAGATGCTTGAGTTAAGGCCTGTTTTAGTGTAGCCTCTGCCTTCTTTTGAGGTATTCCCCACATCAATGGGACTGAATCATCCTGTCCCTTTAAGCTTTCATATAAGGGCTGGGCAATTAGACTGTAGTTGGGTACCCAGATTCTACAATATCCAGTTAGCCCCAGGAGAGCTCACAATTGATTTTGAGTTGTGGGAGAGCGCAACTGGAGGATTCCTTGTACTTGAACCGAGAACAGCCTCCTGGACCCAAGTGTAATCTGAATTCCCAGGTAAGTGACCTTTATCTTGACCATCTGTGCCTTAGAACAGGAGACTTTTTATCCCCTCTCTGTCAAAAAGTTTAGAACCTGAATTGCATGTTATTAGGCACTTTTCTCATCTGGAGAACAGATTAGTAGGTCATCTACATATTATATTTTCTCATTAGGTCTCAGGTCCAGATCTAGGAAATCTCAGCTAAGAACCTGCCCAAATAGGTAGGGGCTATCTCTGAACCCTTGAGGTAATACCGTCCAAGTCATCTGTTGGTGTTTTTCTCCTGGAGCCTTCCATTCGAAGGCAAAAAGATATTGGGATTCTTTACCCATTGGTATGCAAAAGAATGCATGGAAGATGAAGGCCTGAATATCTAGAGGGATTGGGTATTAGTCAATATTTCCCTCACAAGGGCCAGCTATTTTCTGGTTGTCCCTCCAGAAGATTTTAGAGGCAACATTGCGGGCCTGGACTGGGCTCAGGAAAAGAGCATGAAACAGGATGGCAGGATGGAAGGGGGCAGGGCACAACTGTTGAAAGAATGACATAGCCAAGGGCATAATATAAGCTGATTAAAATCAAATGGGTCCAAATTGGCAGACAAGTCAAATTCAACTAAATCTTGATCCTTAATCTGCAAGCTAAATGACACACCCAGAGGCACCATGACAGTTCCAAGGCACTATCAAAAGACCAAAGAGTGGGTGGTCCCCCAGTTGTTAGAATGATCCTGCCACCCTTTAGCATATGAAATTACCCAGCCCATAAAAAACTAACCACACCACATTTCAGGGCTACACTCGCCCTCTGAGATGGCCCACACCCTGTGGAGTGTGCATCTCTTTGAATCTGAACAAACCTACCTCTTACCTATCACTGTGTCTCTCACTGAATTATTTTGCAATGAGACATCAAGGACCTGAGCTTCATTAGGTCCTGAAACCAGGCACCATAGGTTCTGGCTGGGCTCAAGTCCCAGTCAGATATGACTGAGTGACTAAGCATAGCACAGAGTCCCTGTCACGTGGGTTTGAGTTCCAATCTTAGGTAAACAGTTTCATACTTTTCCCTTTAGGAAAGATGATGACCTGCCCAAAACTTTGTAAGCAGTGGCATAGATGGAGAGAGGAGCTGAAGGATGGGAGGAAAAAGCAGTGGGAAAAATGTGCTGAGGAATCCCCTTCATAACCTGCTGGAAAATCTACTAAATACCTGACCTCTGTCCACAATGTTCATTGGCCTGATCCTTGACACAAAGGAGATTAAGGACAGAACCCTCACCCACTTGGTCAAGAGCTACTAGGGCACAGCAGATAGAGGAGTGTTATGGACACACTGGGGAGTAGCCCCTGCCAGGGTCCCGCAGTTCTACGCACTGCTGCCTGCCTGTTCACAGGGGGTTCGAGGAAGCAAGAAACGACAGATTGTAAACGAATTAAGATTCTGTTAGCAATATGTCCTTTCAGCCATAGGAGCAAGAACCTCCTACCTTAACCAGAGGTCTTCTGGAATCTGAGACTGAGCTGCATGAGCTTTCTGTAGAGTTTATCGCTGTCCCAGTTTCCAGCATGCTGGGCTTCTTGCCACTTCAACTGTGTTGGGTTTTCTTTGCATTCAGCTTCCACTGTGGGAGCTTTTGCCAGTTTCAGCTTCTGCTGTGCTTGGCCTCTGCCTCACGGGGCCGAGCCGAGGTTGTTTTAGCCGGGTTACATCTGAGTCATGGCACCATGTATGTCAATTACACCAGGAGTGTGTAATTTCCTTGGTTCTGTCTCACCGCTGCAAAGATTTGAAACAGCAGACTAGTGTTACAACTCGGTTACAGCTCAGAGTTTTATTCCACAAGCAAAGTAAAGTACACCCTTGCGGCGTGAGGGCAGGCAGACCCCAAAGGAGAGACCCCAATCTGTCTTGGCTTCCTCTTCCTATATGTTTTGTCTCCTCCTCCCTGAGCCTGCCCTATGCAAATTGGGCTAGCCAAGAAGAGGGCATGTTTGTTTTACCTGAAGTTCTCATTCTGGTCCTCGGATTTTCTTTTGTTCTGTTTTCGTGGGCTTTTTCCTTTGTCTTCTAGCCACTGCCATTTTGGACTCCTTTTTCCTATTCTAACTACCTAACATTCCCAACTTTAGTCATGGCTGCCTCTTTGTGAGTCCATGGACTATAGCCCACCAGGCTCCTCTGTCCATGGGGATTCTCCAGGCAAGAATTCTGGAGTGGGTTGCCATTTCCTTCTCCAGGGGATCTTCCTGACCCAGGGATCAAACCCATGTGAGTTATGTCTCCTACATTGGCAAGGGGGTTCTTTACCACTAGAGCCACTGTTCCTGATGGGTAGATAATATATAATTCCTGTCTGGTTCCCAGAGTTCCTCTGACCTCTCTTGAAATCTATAGAAGCTGAACCTGAATGCCAAAGAAAGGGTTAAAAGCTGGCACTGAAGACCTCTAGTTTGAAGAGTGAGAGCTCATTTCTAACATCTGTTATGCTAGCTGATCACCCAATTCACCCATGATAACTCATTCTGATGCAAACTATTTAAAATGTCTGGTGCCTATTGCATATAAAGATCTGTGGAACCCTTGCAGTAGCCTCCTTTTGAGGGCAGGAACTTCTCATTGGAAAGAGAGTTGACCAGTCCTGGGAACATGAAATTCTCCACAGGGCAACTGACTAAATGTGTGGTGTGGCTTAAACGAGGGATCTGCAAACTGCAGCCTGAGGGCCAGATCCAGCCTGCTGGTGATTTTTCTATGGCCTATTAGCTAAGAATCATTTGTTTTTTTATTAGTTTGGAAAAAATCAGAAGAATATATTCTATGATGTGAAATTATGTAAAATTCCAATTTCAGCTCTTACATGTGTGTGCATGCTAGGTTGCTTCACTCTTGTCCAACTCTTTGCCACCCTATGGACCATAGCCCACTAGGCCCTTCTGTCCATGGGCTTCTCCAGGCAAGAATACAGGAGTGGGTTGCAGTGCCCTCCTCCAGGGGATCTTCCCAACCCAGGTCTCTGTGTCTCCTACATTGCAGATGGATTCTTTACCACTAGTGCCACCTGGGAAGTCTCTCAGCATCTGTAAATAAGGTTTTATTGGGACACATTTGTTTATGAGCCGTGTATCACAATTTGGCATTACTGCAACTGAGATGAGTAATTGGGACAGAGACCTTGTGACCCAGAAATCCAAAAGTATTTACTGTTTATACCTATATTGGGCTTCCCTGGTGACTCAGATGGTAAAGAATCTGCCTGCAATCAGGAGATCTGGGTCTGACCCCTGAGTCAGGAAGATCCCCTGGAGGAGGGCATGGCAAACCACTCCAGTATTGTTGTCTAGAGAATCCCCATGGACAGAGGAACCTGGCAGACTACAATCAATGGGGTCACAAAGAATCGAACGTGACTTAGTGACTAAGCACAGCACATACCTATATTGCCAAACCAAACTTCAGTCCTCTCACCCATAACCACACCACTCATAGTAAAGCCAGTCTACTAACACAGTCTACACTCACCAATACTGTTGTGGTAAAGGGAAGTTAAGTGTTTATTGTAAGGTGCCAGATAAGGAGTCTGGGACAGCTAATGCTCAAATTACCCCAACTCTTAATATGTTTCAGGAAAGTATTTTTAAAGGCTAGGTAAGGAGGTTGGGGGTGGGTGGAGAGGGTCCCCTGGTTGCTCAGTGGTTAAGAATCTGCCTGCCTATGCAAGAGACACGAGACACAGGTTCGATCCCTGGGTCAGGAAGATCCCTAGAGGAGGAAATGGCAAGCCACTCCAGTATTCTTGCTTGATGAATTCTGTGGACAGAAGAACCTGGTGGGTTATATAGTCCATGGGATCACATAGAGTCAGCCATGAGTGAGCGACTCAGCACCTAAGCAGGCAGGCAGGAGGGAGGGGGTTGCGGGGTGTGTGATCAACTCATGCACAATTCTCTGGTTGGTTGATGATGAGCTAACAGAGCCATGTCCACAGGTGTTAACATTAAAAGTCATCAGGCTCCAGAAGGTCTGGGAGCTGTGTGTTCACAGTCATCAAGTAGTTAACTTTTTCCATGGTTAACTATTTGATGGTAGGGATTTTAGCATCTGTAAAATGACTCAGGAAAAGGTGTGTCAGATACTCATATCTTGGTCCTTCAGAAAGGAGCTAACATTTCTGTGACCACCATACAGCTGACTTACTGTTTAAGTTCTTATCAGTTTTCCTGGTCCAACTGCTGTTTCTTGTCACTCCATGTTCACATACTTTCCATCATGAATTCTTGAGCCATGCTTTTGTGACTTGTTGGGGAGGGGCTGGGAGAACATAACTTTCCATAAACAAGAGGCAGGCAGAGGGCATGGGGGCAGGGATCTGGCCAGGGAAGGGCCCATAGGGTCCTGCTTGGTTCACCTTTACAGAAAAAGCTTGTTGACTATGGCTTAAACTAACACAGGTATCCATTCTCAATGTTTTAAAGCAAATTATAGATATCCATAAAAAGCATACCAAGATTTATGTTGTGGTTGTTTAGTCTCTAAGTTGGGTCTGACTCTTGTGATCCCATGGGCCAACTGTAACACTCCAGGCTCCTCTGTCCATGGGATTCTCCAGGCAAGAATACTGGAGTGGCTAGCCATTTCCTTCTCCAGGGGATCTTCCCGACCAAAGGACTGAACTTGCCTCTCCTGCATTGCCAGGTGGACTCTACCACTGAGCCACCAGGGAAGCCCTTTACAGCTTATGATAAATGTGGCCTGTGTTTAAATATCTCAGGCAATACAGGTGTGACCTAAGAATGTTGCCTGCCATATCAGGAAACAAAGGATGTTGCAGATACCAGCCACTGGAGCCTCCCCAGTACACCCTGAGGAAACTCAGGATGAGAAAACACAGGCTGCTGGGCCCGGGTAGCTGAGGTGCCTGTCAAAAGGAATGAATACAGAGAAGTGCTAACTACCTTAACTTAAGATATCTGGTTTTCTTTAATTAACAGTAATCTTTTGATGTTCCAACTACCTGGTCCTGACCGTCTGATCGCCTGGTCTTTGTTGCAAAAACTCCCATATATCCTTGGGGCTTCTCAGGTGGCACAGTAGTAAAGAATCTGCCTGCCAATGCAGGATATGTGGGTTTGATCCCTGAGTCCATAAGATTCCCTGGATCCAGAAAATTCCTTGGAGGAAAGTTCAGCAACCCCACTCCAGGATTCTTGCCTGAGAAAAATCAATGGACAGATGAGCCTGGCAGGCTACAGTTCATGGCATCACAAAAGAGTTTAAAATAATGCAAAACTACATATATATTTTTTATCATAATGTTAATAATAACATGTATTAAATATGTAATGTTACTTATTTAATGAAAAAGAATGGGAACAGATTAAAGGAATGTGGATTTTACTCTTCTGTATTTATTGCCTAAATAAACCCATATTTATTGTAAATAAGCCTGCATCAGCTTTAAAATAATGCCTGCATAATAATATAAAACATCAAACTCATGCCAAGTAAAGAAAATGGAACTTTGTATTGTCTTTTTTATGAATGAAGTAAATGTGAATGTAGCAAAATTAAAATATTTCATGTGTTCTCAAGATATAGGAAAGCATTGTTATAAACAGGAAACATCTCTGAATTGCTTGTTATTTGTCCATCCCATTATAAAAGAGGAAGGAGAGATGGCGGATGCTTTCTGTAATTCTTAATGATTCTCTAGAGAATAATTTGACTCTGGAGCTTCAGTGGAGTCAGAAGTCCTAAACCAACACACACATAAGTCACAGAGCTGTCAAGATAAAACATCTTTTCCCCTCATTGCTTGTCAGGAACAATAGCTTGAATAGATTATGATAGGGTATTAATTTCCTCTAAAGCCAGCCACTAGACTTTGTCCTGAACAATAAGGGATATGACAAGATGTGACAGAATCAACATTTTTAATAACATGGCATTTAGACCCACTTCCTCTTCTGTGTGATCTCTTCTTCTGGGCTGCCTCTTCCACATCTGACCTTTTATGATTGTAACTTTCTATAGCCTCTGATTGAAGCTAGTGATTTTCTTTGGCAACTTCCTCTATACTCAGCCTCATCTAACACTTGTCAGTTTCTTCTAACTGTTGCACAACCCCAGTAGTCTTTGTTTAAGGCCATACCTCTGTTGGTAACATTTTTCAAAATGACCTGCTGAATATAATATTTTTGATGAAAACTCTATGGTAAATATTTAAGATGCCAAGCAAAGTAGTGAGATTTTTAGTCCTGTTGTGTATTTAGTTTCCATTGGACTTAAAATTTCCCAAACGTGGGCTAATTTTCCTATTTAGCAAGCACTGATTGAGAGTTTACTGCTTAAAAAAGCAGTGTTCAAGATATTACTGAACAGAGAAGGGGGAAGGGGGAAATAATATAAAATTAGTAAGTGTAATTCTAGTAAGATTTGCAAAAGTGTAATCCTAGTAAGAAGAGGTGGAAATACAGAGAAGAACTGTACAAAAAAGATCTTCATGACTCAGATAATCACGATGGTGTAATCACTCACCTAGAGCCAGACATCCTGGAATGTGAACTCAAGTGGGCCTTAGGAAGCATCACTACGAACAATTCTAATGGAGGCCGTGGAATTCCAGTTGAACTGTTTCAAATCATAAAAGATGATGCTGTGAATGTGCTGTATTCAGTATGCCAGCAAATTTGGAAAACTCAGCAGTGGCCACAGGACTGGAAAAGGTCAGTTTTCATTCCAATCCCTAAGAAAGGCAATGCCAAAGAATGCTCAAACTACCGCACAATTGCACTTATCTCACACGCTAGTAAAGTAATGCTCAAAATTCTCCAAGCCAGGCTTCAGCAGTATGTGAACCGTGAACTTTCAGATGTTCAAGCTGGTTTTACAAAAGGCAGCGGAAGCAGAGATCAAATTGCCAACATCCACTGGATCATTGAAAAAGCAAGAGAGTTCCATAAAAAAAACATCTATTTCTGTGTTATTGACTATGCCAAAGCCTTTGACTGTGTGGATCACAATAAACTGTGGAAAATTCTGAAAGAGATGGGAATACCAGACCACCTGACCTGCCTCTTGAGAAATCTGCAGGTCAGGAAGCAACAGTTAGAACAGTGGAACAACTGACAGGTTCCAAATAGGAAAGGGAGTACATCAAGCAGTATTGTCACCCTGCTTATTTAACTTATATGCAGAGTACATCATGAGAAATGCTGGACTGGATGAAGCACAAGCTGGAATCAAGATTGCTGGGAAAAATCTCAATAACCTCAGATATGCAGATGATACCACCCTTGTGGCAGAAAGTGAAGACCTAAAGAGCCTCTTGATGAAAGTGCAAGAGGAGAGTGAAAAAGTTGGCTTAAAGCTCAACATTCAAAAAACTAAGATCACAGCATCTGGTTCCATCACTTCATGGGAAATAGATGGGGAAACAGTGAAAACAGTGGCACACTTTTATTTTTTTGGTCTCCAAAATCACTGCAGATGGTGATTGCAGCCATGAAATTAAAAGATGATTACTCCTTGGAAGGAAAGTTATGACCAACCTAGACAGCATATTAAAAAGTAGAGGCATTACTTTGCCAATAAAGGTCCGTCTAGTCAAGGCCATGGTTTTCTAGTAGTAATGTATGGATGTGAGAGTTGGACTATAAAGAAAGCTGAGTGCTGAAGAATTGATGCTTTTGAAGTGTGGTGTTGGGGAAGACTCTTGAGAGTCCCTTGGACTGCAAAGATGT
>NW_011494459.1:985600-993987 GCF_000754665.1 Bison bison bison | reverse complement strand
CGTTGAAGCTGAAACTCCAATACTTTGGCCACCTGATGCGAAGAACTGACTCATTTGAAAAAACCCTGATGCTGGGAAAGATTGAAGGTGGGAGGAAAAGGGGACGACAGAGGATGAGATGGTTGGATGGCATCACGGACTCAATGGACATGAGTTTGAGTGAGCTCCGGGAGTTGGTGATGGACATGGAGGCCTGGCATGCTGCAGTCCATGGGGTTGCAAAGAGTCGGACATGATTGAGCAACTGAACTAAACTTAGCTGAACTGAATCCTAGTTAAGTCTCATCTTCCCTTTTAGATATATACTCAATCCTCATTTTGGGGAAACTTTATATTTGTGAAATTTGCCTACTTGATAACAGTCATCTGTAACTTGCAAATCAAGATCAGTATTTCCTTTATGATCAACCACAAAACTTGCATCTTGTGGTATGAAAACTTTTAGTCACCTGACATGCAATTTCTGAGCTGAGGTCAAACAAGGTGACACACTACTTTTTTTTTCCCCCCCAGCACTTATACTATAAAAGAGTGTCTTCTTTGCAGTCTAATTAGTGCCCTTTTTTCAACTGTTGTGCTTTTTTTGTTTTTATTTTGCTGTTTCAGATAGCTCCCAGGCATAGTGCTTAAGTGCTCTCTACTATTCCTAAGTTCAAGAAAGCGGTGATATGCCTTATGGAGAAAATACATGTATTAGTTAAGCTTCAGGCCTGAGTTTATTATGGCATAAGTCCAAGGTTAATGAATCCACAATATATATTGAATGTTATTTAGTCACTAAGTCATGTCCAACTCTTATGACCCCATGGACAGTAGCCTGCCAGGCATCTCTGTCCATGGGATTTCCCAGGCAAGAATACTGGCGTGGGTTGCCATTCCCTTCTCCAGGGGATCTTCCCAACCCAGGTATTGAACCCAGGTCTCCTGCATTGCAGGTGGATTCTTAACCGACTGAGCCACCAGGAAAGCTCAAGGTGATATATTGATAGTTTGTTGTAAAACATTATGTCCCAGAGCCTTGCAGGAATCTAACGCTTTATCTCCTCTAGGAACGGTGGTCCAATTGTCACTAATTAAGTGTTCTCATTGATTTTATAGAACATAAAAGAATTTACTGTATTATTAATATTTTTAGATTAGTACCTACATTTAGGGAAAATTCTTAGAATAATTATTGATAGTAACAATAGCTATTCATTCAACAAATATTTATTGAGCATTTGTATGTGTTAGACTAACTATAGCGATCACAGGACAAGTTCCTGTCCTCAATGGACTTCTTGATTTAAGAAATATTTGGTTGATATTAAAAGATTTGCTTTATAATGCTTTATAATATACTGTGTCAAGCACTTCATGTGTATCATATAATCCCTTCAACAGTACTGTGAAGCAGGTATTTTAACCCCATCTGAAAAAAAGGAAGCTATAATTCAAATAAATAAAACTACCTTCCAAAACTGAGTTTCAAATGCAAGTTGACTTAATCTAAAATCCATGTTCTTAATTCTTTGCTATTATGTCCCCAGTTATTTTTAAATTAGTGGAAATAACATGCTGAGAATATAGTCATACAAAATCCACATGACTACTGAAAATTTATTTCATGTCATTAATAAATGCTACAGAATAGCGTTCTTTCAGCTTTAGTAATTTAGGTGACTATTTCATCATGTACTAATTTTGTTTTGGTAGATCCTTTTCATCTTGTTCTTCTGTGAAAATTGGAGTTACCTTTTTAAAATGTTCTTGGTTTCTGGACTATGAGTTTAAGAGTGGCAATATATAAAGATGAATGACCCATACATTTTTAGGATTAAACTTTGAAGAGGGTTGGAGATTTTTTCTAAAGTTTTAGAGCCATAGGAAGGAGAGATTTTATCAAGCATCTCACAGTTAAACCTCTAAAAACCTTTTATCAATGTCTGCATCCTTTTCCTAAACTTCACAGTGGCATTTACCATCGCAGCAGCATCATCTTTTCTCTGTCTTATGCCTCCAGACTGCTCTTGAGCCATTCTGCATCCTCGGGTCCCTTCTCAGTCTTTATGTCCTCCTTCCAATATTTGCATGCTACCCAATAAAACAAAGTCTAGACGATGAGTTTTCAGCAAAGCTGTGTCTGTGGAGGCAGTCTCATGTGCTTCTGGCTTGTTTCATTTTAATACCTTATCATTTTTCCAATATTTTTTCAGGTCAAGTTTTATGGTTTTTAAGATGGCTTAAGATGGCTTAGGAATTATGCTTCCCTGGTGGCTCAGATGGTAAAGCGTCTGCCTGCAATGCAGGAGACCCAGGTTCGATTCCTGGGTTGGGAAGATCCCCTGGTGAAGGAAATGGCAATCCACTCCAGCACTCTTGCCTGGAAGATCCCATGGACAGAGGAGCCTGGTCCATGGTATCACAAAGAGTTGGACACAACTGAGCAACTTCACTTTCACTTTCACTTAGGAATCATATCCCTTAGTTTAAAAATACCTTTTTTTTTTTTTTAATTTTTGCAGAAGAGTTTAGAAAAAAAGAAAGAATACAAGGGAGAAAATTAAAATATCTAGCAATTACACACTCAATGTTATCCAAGATTGAAATTAAAAAGTATATTTCAGCCATATTTCCAAATGATTAAATAATAACCTGCTAAAATTCAAGGTTTTAATGATAGAATCATTATTCAAAAATATATTTATGATGCTTTTGAGATATTAAGTAAACTTTTTAAACTAAAGTTTCAACTGTATTTTTTGAATTATTAGCTATAGAACCTTTAGGTTATAGAGAGCCACTTCAAAGAAAAGATTAATGTTTTGTGTGGAAAAAGGTACTGAGCACATTTTAACAATAAATTGTATAATTGACCACCAGAATATTTCTTTATTTTCTTTGTATTTAAATTTCCTTCAAAAACAGTAAAAAAAAAAAAATGTATCTGAACTTTGTATCTTTAAGATGAAAGTCACTTTTCAAAGCATTGCTTCTGTTGAGTACTTGTGTGTTTGGGGAAACTATAATTTTCGAAACTCACCCTAAATACTACATTCTGTGATCTATTAACCAAACATATCATTTCTGTCAAGATATTTACTTCATTCACATTCTTTTGTCTTTATCTTGTGGAGACATCCTGTCTGATGGATTAAAAAAAAAAATGAAACAATGAGGCTGTTGACATTGTCAGAATCATTACTTTTTTTTTTTTTTTTTGCTCTTGCTTTTCTTAGTGATCTTTATCTCTTTTCTTGAAACTTCTTCATGTATCTTGATTAACTTAAAGTGAGACCTCAGTTGACATATATATATAGGTTTTACCATTAATGAGGGAAGGACAAATCCCCAACTTTACTTGATGTTTCCCATCTTTTAGTTTCAGTTCTAACTATTCCTTTTTCTTTTTTTTAATATAAATTTATTAATTTTAATTGGAAGCTAATTACAATATTGTATTGGTTTTGCCTTACATAGACATGAATCTGCCACGGGTGTACTCATGTTCCCCATCCTGAACCCCCCTCCCACCTCCCTCCCCATACCCTCCCTCTGGGTCATCCCAGTGCACCAGCCCCGAGCATCCTGTATCATGCATTGAACCTGGACTGGCGATCTGTTTCACATATGATAATCTACATGTTTCAATGCCATTCTCCCAAATCACCCCACCCTCGCCCTCTCCCAGAGTCCAAAAGACTGTTCTATACATCTGTGTCTCTTTTGCTGACTCATTGGAAAAGACTCTGATGCTGGGAGGGATTAGGGGCAGGAGGAGAAGGGGACAACAGAGGATGAGATGGCTGGATGGCATCACTGACTCGATGGACGTGAGTCTGAGTGAACTCTGGGAGTTGGTGATGGACAGGGAGGCCTGGCGTGCCGTGATTCATGGGGTCACAAAGAGTTGGACATGACTGAGTGACTGAACTGAACTTATACAGGGTTATCATTACCATCTTTCTAAATTCCATATATATGCGTTAATATACTGTATTGGTGTTTTTCTTTCTGGCTTACTTCACTCTGTATAGTAGGCTTCAGTTTCATCCACCTCATTGGAAATGATTCAAAGGTATTCTTTTTAATGGTTGAGTAATACTCCATTGTATGTATGCACCACAGCTTATACATTCTTAAACTAAAGGTTTATATTTTCTTCTCCATGTATTTTCAGCTTAGTATGCTATGATTCTTCTATGTGGAGTTACTAATTTCATATTAACCCATAGTGCATACAGCAATGTTTTGTAGCATAATTATAAACAATCAAAATTATTACTTTGAAAAGAGAGTATTTTGTTGAGAGCACCCATTCTTAAATCAGAGCCCCCACAACCTTAAGTGAATAAAGAGGGCTATGGAATCCTTTGTGCTTTTCCCCTTTGTTTCATTTCTTGGTATCTTTGTGAAAATGAAGCAGCATTTGAGGACCATGTGGTCTTGAATAAATATGCTTTCTTATTCATCTGTAACTTTGTTTGACAGATTTTTTTCTTTTTTTTTATGTTCAGTTGTACATTTAAGCTGCTGCATGGCTAAGTAGTATTGGTCAACAGTTACATGATTTTGTGACATGCCAGTGAGCTGATACTTTGGATTCTATGCTCTTCCAGCCCACTTCTGGTGCTGCTTTTATTTCCCTGCCAAAGTGTAATTTGCTTTGACTTGTCACTTTTAAGTCATTTTACAATTGCAGCAATTTGAAAATTGCCAAACTTGAAATGATTATGTTTTAAGACTTATACTCAGGGTGTTGTTTTTCAAAGAGCAAGATATATTTCTGTCTGATGTTTGACTGGTGCTAAATATTCTTCACAATTTTGTGTAGGAGGGAAGAATGGGAATTCACTCATATTGTGCATTTGCTGTCCTACTTGGAGGCCAGGAATTGTAATAATGCTTTGACAAAGTAACTTCTGTTATATGACAATATATTTCGTTGAAAAGAGTTGATAGGATCCTATCATGTTGAAGGAAATACATTGCCTTATTTTTAACTTTCCAGGTAATTCGATGTAACTCATTCCTTATTTTTAATGATCACAAGCTGCAATAACTACTCCTTGTCAAATGTCACATGATACATTTTAGAAGTGGTATTGCTGAATTACAGATCTATTAGACAATTTCTGCAATTCCATGATTATTATCTGTCTGAAAATGTAGCACATTATATGAGAAAAAGATTAGTATGTCTCAACACTTTCTACAGTTGACATTTACAAACTGATTTTTTTACTCAAAATTTAGGAATGAGAGTGGAGTATGATGCTGGTTTTAGGTTCTGCTAGTTATCTAGATAGTAGGAAAATTCTTTCATATATATTTTATAATTATGATAAAGTAAAATCTTAGTAAAACTTCATGTAATTTTAAGGCAGCACAGTTAATCCACAAATATATATGGAGGGGGAGATCTACATCATCTCTTTCCTTCATAGGACACATCATCATTTTTAATACCCTACCATATTATTTGTCCTATAACTAAGCCTTTAAAATGGATATTGTCATCCTCATTTTACAGATTGGAAAACTGAGTCTGGAATTAAAATAAATGAGCCTGTCAAAGCTCTCATGGGTAGTAAATGAAGAGTCTCTTCTGAGTCCACATACAGTGTTCATTTGTCTTTATTATAGCTGCTCCTGGGCTTCCCAGGTAAACAATTTTTACAATGGTAAAAAATCTGCCTGCCAGTGCAGGAGGCACAGGAGACAGGACTTCATTCCCTGGGTTGGGAAGATCCCCTTGAGGAGAAAAGGGCAACCTGCTTGCTCCACTATTCTTGCCTGAAAAGTCCATGGACAGAGGAGCCTGGCGGGTCCCAAAAAGTCAGACATGACTGATTGAGCATGCATACGTAGCTGCTCTACATTGTATTAATGCATTGCAGATCATACTGTTACGCCAGCATTAGAATTGATAAAAGTACAGTATGATAAAACAGCACTATAGAGAATAGACACTATGGGGAGTAGTAGTTTTGGTGTAAATACTGTTGAATCAAGTCACCTTGGAGCTATTGTCGGTGCCCCTAGCTTTGTGGTCCCCACTGTGTCATTCATCAGAAGGCTGACTCCATTTGTGATTAGTGGGTGCAGAATGAAATGATTTCCTGTTTATCTTCTACTCCCTCACTCTCAAGATTTGTTCCATTGTCTCAGATGGTTGTGACAGTTTTCCTGCCTCCTCCTAGCTCTCTCTGCTGCAGCTGTTCTGTTCTGATATGGATAATCTCCTGGGTTCATTTATGCTGTAAGAAGCAATGCTATTCAGTGCACACAACCAAGTCCTTCTCAGGGGGCATGGGTTCCTGAGTCCTAGGCCTGAGTCTGCCTCTGCTGCTGCTGCTTCTAAGTCGCTTCAGTCGTGTCCGACTCTGTGTAACGCTATGGACTGTAGCCCACCAGGTTCTTCTGCCCATGGGATTCTCCAGGCAAGAATACTGGAGTGGGTTGCTGTGCCCTCCGGTCACCTGTTATTTCAGGCCTCAGTTGAGAACGGACATACTTCAGTCTAAAAAGCACAGGGTTATTTTTGAGAAACACATGCAAGAATCTGGAAAATTATAAAACAGAATAATTTTAGCAAAGTCATCTAGTGTCTCTGAACCTCGTTGCTGAAATTTCTGAAAATTTGAACATGATGTTTGTGGGCGATATATGTTTATTTTCTATCACTCTTTTCAGAATCTTAAATTGTATACTCAACTCACCGTGGCATGGACACTTTTTGTTGGTTTTCTGAACGTGCATTGCTTATTTTTCGTTGGTTCCTTCACCATCATTTCCTTTGTTTCTTATTGAACCATTCCTGATGTGCCCCCAGAAGATGGCTGGGGACACTGTGATGAATGGCAGAGTCTGGCTAAGTTGGAGGGTTGGGAGGGCTGCTGTAATAAATGCCATGGTGAAGGTACTGGGTGCTTTATGGGAGTAGGGACAGACAGCTTCTGACCCAGCTTGGAAGACTGGGTAAAATTTCCCACAAAGGTGAATCGAGTAAAACTAACTTCCTTAACAGGGCCCCTAGACCACAGCACAATCTGCTTCACCATGACTTTTCTGAGTCTATTCTTTCTGTCACCCAGGCATGCCTGGCTTCAGCCTCATGGGTCCCCTTGCCAGCCACAAGCTCTCCAGGCCCATTCCCACCACAGGGATTTTCCCGGCTCTTTTTTCTGCCTGAATCTTCTTCCCAGAGGTCCACAGGGCTCATTTCCTTGCCTCCCTCACATTTTGGATTAAATGCTGTTTAACCAATAAGGTCTTCCCTGCCTTCCCTACTTAAAAGGACACTTCTGCTAACCCTGCTCTGGTGTCCTTTGTAGGAATTTGTAACCTCAAGTATACTGTATAAAATATTCATTAATTTTAAAAACTGTCTCTCTCCACTGTAATGGGGCTTCCCTGATGGCTCAGTGGGTAAAGAAACTGCCTGCGATGCAGGAGACATAGGAGATGTGGGTTCAATCCCTAAGTCAGGAAGATCCCTACGAGAGGAAATGGCAACCTACTCCAGTATTCTTGCCTGGAGAATCCCATGGACAGAGGAGCCTGGCGGGCTACAGTCCATGGGGTCTCAAAGAGTCAGACATGAGTGGAGTAACTCAGCATGCATGCACGCACTGGAATACGTGTTCTATGTGGGCTGGGGTTTCCCCTGCCTGTTCTGTTAAGTGTAATGAATTTTGAGCTCTCAGAATAGGGCCCTGTAAGGATTACCAGTGCATGAGCCAAGCACTGTATGGAAACTTTCCATGCATTATCTCATTTGATCCTTACAAATAAGCTCTGTGAGGTCCAATTAGCTCCTCCCTATTACAGCAGATGGCACCCCACTCCAGTACTCTTGCTTGGAAAATCCCATGAACGGAGGAGTCTGGTGGGCTGCAGTCCATGGGGTCGCACAGAGTCGGACACGACTGAAGTGACTTACCAGCAGTAGCAGCAGCATTACAGCAGAAACTGCAGCTTCAAGAGCATATAGCCACTTCCTCAGGCCTCTGGTAACAAGTGGTCCAAGCAGATTTTGAATCTCAGTAGATGCTGCTGGAGTCTACATGCTGATTCTTTATCCTTAAATCTATACAGGAAACAGAATATCATGTTTTGGGGGCACTGGGAATCGTTTCTGGTGATGGGGGTGTGATGACTGTAGGTGGAGAGTGTCAGAAATTGAGGCGGTGAGGCTGGCAGGAGGCCATGACAAAGGCCCTCTGTTGGCTTTGTGATGCAGTTCATTTTTTATACATGACAGCTATGGAAGGATGCGAAGCAGGGGGTGATGTGATCACACTTGGGTTTCAGGAAGATCACTCCAGCTAAAGGATGAATAAATTGAAAGAAATCAGTGTTGTGTTTGGGAAGCCAGTTAGGAGGTTATCAGAGTAGTCCAGGCA